>NC_133620.1:79862455-80067455 GCF_048593235.1 Sminthopsis crassicaudata
TCCCTTTTTACCAATGTTTTGTTTCTATTATGTCCCCAATCTGTCCTCCCTTTTCTTGGTCCTTACCCTTTGCTTGCTCTCTTTTCCTTTTATTTCCCTATGGGGTAAATTAGATTTATATATGTAGTTGATAGCATGCAGATAATTATTTTATGAACCATTTCTGGAGAGAGAAAGATCATTCTCCACTATCCTCCCTCCCATTTTTCCCTCCACTGTAATAAGTGCTTTGTATTTCTTCATGTAAGATCCTTTACCATGTTTTACCTCTCTCTTCCTTCTGCTTTTATACTTTTTTTTTTTTGCCCAGTGTAGTCCTCTTTCTCTTCTTTTAGTTGATTTTTATGTGATCCCCTCATAGTAATCACATGAGAAACTGTCCATATTCCTTCAAATTGAAGTAAAAGTAAAATAGTTCTTCAGAATGATAAGCATCATCTTCCCATGTAGCAATATAAACCATTTAGTCTTCTTAAATCCCTTATATGTCTCCTTATTTTTTTTACCTTTTTTATTCTTTTGACTATGTCAAGAATTATTATTATTATTATTATTATTTTATTCAGTTTTTGTTATTTCCCCAGGAATACTTGAAAACTTTCTATTTTATTGAAAGACTATATTTACTTTAAAGGATTATTCTCAATTTCTCTGAATAGGTGATTATTTTGTTGTAGTTGCAGGTCCTTTGCCTTCTGAAGCATCATATTAAATTATTTCTGATGCTTTAATATGACAGGTTTTAGACTACTGTGCTATATTTGAATTGTTTCATTCAGGCTACTTACAATATTCCCCCCCACCCTTGACTAAAATTCCTGGAATTTGGCTGCAATGTTTTTTGAAGTTTTAATTTGAAGAATCTTTTTCACTAGGTTACTTGTGGATTCTGTCAGTATATGTTTTACCCTCCAGTTCTATAATATTTTCTTTGATAATTGTTTAAGGTATGACATATTGACCCTCTTTTTAGTTATGACTTTCAGGTACTCAAGAGACCCCCTCTCCCAATACACAAAAGTAAATGACCATTTTAATTTAGTGTTTGGGAAAATAAACACAACAAAAATCCTGATCTTGAGACAAGAATCCAACTTGACAAACTAAGGAAATTGAAAAGCAATTTCATACACATTATGTGTAGACCAATATCTCACATTGTATACCAAGACAAAACTCAAAATAAGTGCATGATTTATATATAAACATCATAAACAAATTAAGGAAGCATGGAATAATATACTTTTTAGATCTATAAAGAAAAGATTATGTGACTAAACAAAAAATGGATTACATTACAGGACATATGATGAATAAATTTATTTACAATAAATTAAAAAGGTTTTGCATGAAAAAAACCAATGCAAGAACAAGGGGAAAATGTAGTTCAAATTTCTCTGATAAATTTTCTCATTTATTATCTCTCATAATTATCTGTCATAATAGAAAACCAAATCAAATGTATAAGAAGATGTCATTCCCTAATTAATGAATGGTCCAAAGATATGCACAGACAATTTTCAGAAAAAGAAATCAAAGGTCACAAAAAATAAGTCAAATAAAACACTCTAAAATACATTTATTTAGAAAGATAGAAATAAAAACTAATTTGAACTATTACCTCAAACTCTCTGATTGAATAAGACAAATGTTGAAGGAGACAAAAAAGACAATGTTGGACTGGATGTTGAAAAATTGGCACACTAATATATTGTTTATAGAGTTTTGAACTGATCAAACTAACCAACATACTATCAAACGGTAGATATCTTTTCCCCAGCAATAGCTTTACTAGATCTGTATCCTAGAGATATACTAAGAAGACAAAAAAAATCTATTTTAAAAAAGCTTATAGCAGTTCTTTTTGTGGTGGCCAAGAATTGAATTGATATTCATAAATTGTGGAATGGCTGAATAAGTTTTGTCTTGTGATTGTGATGGAATATTATTGTGCTATAAGAATTGTTGAACAAATGCTTTCAGAAAATCCTGTAAAGATTTTTGTGAATTCAATCAAAGTTAAATGAGCAAAATCAGGAAAATATATATAGTAATAGCAATATTATTTTCAATTGTGATTGACTAAGCTTTACTTAGCAATATACTTATCTAATACAATTTCAAAAGTCTTATGATGAAAAATAATATCTAACTCTAAAGAAAGTATGGATAAAGTCCGAATGCTAGTCAAAACATTTATTTTTATTCTATATATATATATATATATATAGATAGATAGATAGATAGATAGATAGATAGATATTGTATTTTTCTCATTTTTCTGCCTTGTTTTCTCATTCACATTGTGACTACTAAATAATAATGTTTGAAATAATTAATTATTAATTATTTGAAGCCTAAGTCAAGTTGTTTGTTCTTTTAATGTGAGAAATGGAAAAGAGTAAGAAAATGAGGAACTCTTTCTTTTAAAAGTGATGTTCATAGTTTTTATGTTATTGAAAAAAATAATATGTTAGATATTAAACAAATTACCTTACTTTTAAAGGTTTCATGAATATGTTTATTTTAAAATGATATAATGATGGGAACAAAAAAGAAGGGACTATGCATTTATTTGTCCCAGATATGCAATTGGTGATTTTCTTAAATGAATAGTTTGGAAAATATTGACTCCAAAGACAAATTACAGACTCTATTAAGCAATAGCAATGCCTTACTTTAAATATGATTTCTTTAAGAAAATTTATAGCATAAGAAAATGCAATCTTTATTCTAAATAGATTTAGATTTTGTTATGTATAACAGAATCATTCTTTCAAATAAAAAAAATCAGGTGATCTTCAAAAACAAAATAGCTATCAGGTTAAATTAGCTGATTTATTCTATAAAGAAGCAGAATCCTCCAAGGAATACAGGGAGACTAATTAAATTTCATCATATTAAAAACACAGGAACAAAGAAAACTGAAATTATTTTCATATATGCATTGCATGTTGTTGAAATATAGTAATTATATATGTACATGTTAACATAATCTTGGGAAGTAAGTTATAAATTCTATATTCCAGAAGGCAATAAGTAAATTTGTAATGTATGAAATAAATAAAAGTATTTCTCATCGATATGACAACTTTCTTAAAATAAAATCTTTCTTATAATAGAATGAGTAGTTTCATATACAATGAGTTTCCTGTTCCTGGATTTCTTCATCAGAGGACAGATCACGATTTGCCAAAGGCATTATTAGTAGGGTTTCCCAGGGTGTATGGAAGTTTAACTATATGTCTTCAAAAATCTCTTGCAGTTAAAAAATGACTATAAATTATTTATAAGATGACAAATAGTATACACATTATAATACTAAAAGATTAGAATGTCAGCGTTTAAGTCATTTTGACTTAGGTGACATAGCTGAAGTTATGAGATGGATGAACTTCCTTCCAGAGGAATAGATTTGGTACAAGAAGCATAGAGAGCTAAATATAAAATGTTCATAAATATTCACAGTTAAAATTGCATAGAAAGGATTGGATCAAGTGCAGATAACAAAAAGGAAGCATAGAGAATTGTGTGAGGAAGTTCAATATAATATAATACTATGAAAAGTAAAAAGAATTTCAAGAAGTTTGCCAATTATATGTGAATAGAAAAAATGTTATTTGCCTAAGGTTCCACTTGAACATATGAAATATTGTTAACAGAAACCTATCAACCTGTGAGATTGCATCAACCTTAATCCTTTCACTCATCTGTATCCCCTGTAATCTCTCCTCTATAAATGAAGGGCTAGAATGCAGAGCAAAGAACTCTTTCCAAAGACTCAATTGAAAGTTTGTTCCCTGGGTCCATGATTTAGGCATAAAGAGGGAGATAATAAATAGATTAGAGGAACAGAGGATAATCTACCTCTCAGACTTGTGGAGGAGGAAGGAATTTATGACCAGAGGAGAACTAGAGATCATTATTGATCACAAAATAGAAGATTTTGATTACATAAAACTAAAAAGTTTCTGTACAAATAATACTAATGCAAACAAGATTAGAAGGGAAGTAACAAATTGGGAAAATATTTTTAAAAACAAAGGTTCTGACAAAGGTCTCATTTCCAAAATATATAGAGAACTGACCCAAATTTATAAGAAACCGAACCATTCTCCAATTGATAAATGGTCAAAGGATATGAACAGACAATTCTCAGAGGAAGAAATTGAAACTATATCCACTCACATGAAAGAGTGTTCCAAATCACTACTGATCAGAGAAATGCAAATTAAGACCATTCTGAGATACCACTACACACCTGTCAGATTGGCTAAGATGACAGGAACAAATAATGACAAATGTTGGAGGGGATGTGGGGAAACTGGGACACTAATACATTGCTGGTGGAGTTGTGAAAGAATCCAGCCATTCTGGAGAGCAATCTGGAATTATGCCCAAAAAGTTATCAAACTGTGCATACCCTTTGACCCAGCAGCGCTACTACTGGGATTATATCCCAAAGAAATACTAAAGAGCGGAAAGAGACATATATGTGCCAAAATGTTTGTGGCAGCTCTTTTTGTTGTAGCTAGAAACTGGAGGATGAATGGATGTCCATCAGTTGGAGAATGGTTGGGTAAATTGTGGTATATGAAGGTTATGGAATATTATTGCTCGGTAAGAAATGACCAGCAGGAGGAATATAGAGAGGCCTGGAGAGACTTAAATCAACTGATGCTGAGTGAAATGAGCAGAACCAGAAGATCACTGTACACTTCAACAACAATGCTGTATGATGATGTATTCTGATGGAAGTGGAAATCTTCAACATAAAGAAGATCCAACTCACTTCCAGTTGATCAATGATGGACAGAGGTAGCTGCACCCAGAGAAGAAACACTGGGAGGGGAATGAAAATTGTTAGCACTAATATCTGTCTGCCCAGGTTGCATGTACCTTCGGATTCTAATGTTTATTGTGCAACAAGAAAGTGATATTCGCACACATGTATTGTACCTAGACTATATTGTAACACATGTAAAATGTATGGTATTGCCTGTCGTCGGGGGGAGGGAATAGAGGGAGGGGGGGTAAATTGGAAAAATGAATACAAGGGATAATATTATAAAATATATATATATATATATATAATAAAAAAAAAAAAAAAAAAAAAAAAAAAAAAAGAAAGTTTGTTCCCTGGTCAGCCATTTCTTCATTTCCAACCAGTTGCACCTTTTGAAGAAAAATCCATCATGTCCTTAGGTTCCTGGTACATAGTTGTCATTTTTAAAATAAATGCTTCTTGATTTTTTTGATTAGAATATATTTTTTTCCAGAAAAAAAGTTTAGTGTATATTTGATGAAATGAAAAGGCATTTAAGCAGGTATAGAAAATTAACATGTAGGAGAAAAAAACAAACATATGGAAATAATTTGTTGTTAAGGGATTATATATGAACATGATATTAACAATGGAATACTTAAAGAAAAGAAATTTTAATTTCTAGATAAAGATGCTTAATCATAATGTGGGGAGCTGATTTTAAAGGAAGAAGGATATATACTTGTAATGTGCTGTTGTCTTCAGAAGCTGCCGATTGCTCTCTGGGAGGAGATCTGCTGTGTCAACTCAAATCTCTGGTACAGATTCTTCTTCCTGTAGAGAACCATTGTCTCCAGACAGTTGCTGGTAACTCTCATCCAGAGAAGTGATTTCCCTTCCTGCAGAGAGCTGCCTCAAGTCTGGTCTAGAGCAGAGACTCTCTTTTTCCTCCAGAGCTGTCCTCTTTTTCCTACCAGACAATGGGCGTGGGATAATGCAAGGGCTTCTGGGAAGAATTACTTCAACCAATGAACTTGCTCCTCCTAAGCATGCAAGCTCTTCCCCAGGAATTCACAAGTCAAACTCCCAAGAAAGGCCAGAACTAGAAAATTGTTAAGTACTGACTTAGCACTTAGTAAAAACCTAATATCTCATTATCTCATTAGTACTTAGTAAGAACCTTACATATACTGAATTATATTATTTCATCTTCTGAATAATTAAAAAAATAGATCTTATGTTCTGTTTCTTTTATTTTGTTTTAATTGATCCTCTTCGTGATCTTTAATATTGATAGTATTATACAGCTTTACTTGTTAATAATGATTATTATTAATATTTATTTATTATTATACATACTATTTATTTACTTACAAATTATATGTACATTACATGATGATATAATATGTATTAGATAATAACAAGCTTATTATATGTCCAGTTTTGTAAAACTTGAAATAATAAGTTCTTCAAGGTGTTTTAAGTCTTTCATGGAGTTAACCATCAGAGTATATCTTGATTGGGTAGGCTTATGTTCCAGAGAATAGTTTCAGAAAACTAATAATTCAAACTGACAAAGATATATTCTTTGCTACAAAATCATGAGAAATATCTATATTGCGTTTGCTTTCTTTTATATAAGAAAGACTATTTTAACTATGTATATTCTCTATGATTTTATCAGATTTTTGACTATTATTGATAATCACCTTTCTAATCAAATTTTTGATTTAACACAATAAACATGTCATTATAGTTAAAGCTCCAACTCTTCCTTTTCCTTATTTTCATACCAATATATTTTGTTTTTTGTGTTAAAAAATTAATAAGAAGACCTTCAAGAGTTGATCCAAAATGGCTGAATAAAGCCAAGAAGCTATTTAAGCTCTCCCATTCTTCTTTGAAAACAACATGAAACCAAGCCTCTGAACAGTGTCACTGTACAGCTCAAGACAGATTGGAAAAATTTCAGGATCAATCTTATTAGGGTTAAAAAGGTGTTTAGTCCAGCTCAAATGGATTCTTGGAAAGTCAGTAAGACATTTAAACATAGCACATCAGTAGTGAGGCAGATCAGTGAAAGGCCTCTATTTTTAGCTCAGAAGGCAAATTCTTGGAAACCAGGCTGTTTCCTGGAAAGAGCAAATAAAATTATCCGTTGTAGTGAGCAAAGCACCAAACACAATGGGTCCCTGTGGTCAGAGCTGCACAGGAAACTTGTGACAGTACCTACTTTACCCAAGGAGCAGATTTTTACCCGAAAAGTCACAAAAGAGGAAATGCAAAAAGGAAAGGAAAAAAAAAAAAAAGAGGAAGAAACAGGAAAGAACCTTGAATGAAATTTAGGATGGTGTCAGGGAAAATCAAAACATTAACTCAGATGAGGACAAAATATCCAGAGAGGAAATCTGAAAGAGTGATATGAACTGGTATGGAGACTAAAGATTCTTCCTAGAAGTGATTATAAAAGATTAAAAAGGCAAATCACAGAAGTAGAAGAAAAATGAGAGTAAACAGCTTGGGAAAAGAAAGCAATTTCTTAAAAAATACAATTAATCAAATGCAAAAAAAAAAAAAAAAAAAAAAAAAAAAACTTCAAGAGTAGAATTAATCAAATGGGGAAAAGAGATTCTACTAAAAAGCTATTAGAAATAATTTGCAATTTTAGCAAAGTTGCAGCATACAAAATAAATCCACATAAATCCTCAGCATTTTTATACCTCACCGAAAAAATTTTACAGCAAGAAATACAAAGAGAAATTCCATTCAAAATAACTGTCGATAGCATAAAATATTTGGGACTCTTATCTACCAAAGAAAAGTCAGGAATTATATGAGCAAAATTACAAAACACTTTCCACACAAATAAAGTCAGATTTAAATAATTGGAAAAATATTAAGTGTTCTTGCATAGACTGTGAATATAATAAAGACGACAATACTCCCTAAACTAATCTATTTATTTAGTGCTATACCAATCAGATTCCCAAGAAACTATTTTAATGACCTAGAAAAAATAACACTAAAATTCATTTGGAAGAACAAAAGGTAGATAATTAAGGGAATTATTAAAAAAAAATCAAATGAAGGTGGCCTCTCTGTACCTGATCTAAAACTATATTATAAAGCAGCCGTCACCAAAACCATTTGGTATTGGCTAAGAAATAGATTAGTTGATCAGTGGAATAGGTTAGGTTCACAAGACAAAATATTCCATAACTATAGCAATCTAGTGTTTGACAAACCCAAAGATCCCATTATTTGGCAAAAACTTATAGGATAACTGGAAATTAGTATGGCAGAAATTAGATATGGACCCACACTTAACATCATATACCAAGATAAGATCAAAATGGGTCCCTGATTTAGACATAAAGAATGAGATCATAAATAAATTAGAGGAACATAGGATAGTTTCCCTCTAAGATTTGTGGAGGAGGAAGGAATTTGTGGCCAAAGAAGAAATAGAGATCATTATTGATTACAAAATAGAAAATTTTGATTACATCAAATTAAAAAGTGTTTGTACAACAAAACTAATACAAACAAGATTAGAAGGGAATCAACAAACTGGGGAAACACTTTTACAGTTAAAGGTTCTGATAAAGGGTTCACTTATAAAATGTTAGGATTCTTACAAGGTGCATAAGTACCTTGTAAGAATCCAAACAATAAAATATATAGAGAATTGGCTCTAATTTATAAGAAATCAAGCCATTCTCCAATTGATAAATGGTCAAAGGATATGAACAGACAATTTTCAGATGATGAAATTGAAACTATTTCCACTCATATGAAAGAGTGTTCCAAATCACTATTGAACAGAGAAATTCTGAGATACCACTACACATCTGTCAGACTGGTTAAGATGACAGGAAAAAATAATGATGAATGTTGAAGGGGATGTGGGAAAATTGGGACAATGATGCATTATTTGTGAAGTTGTAATGAATCCAACCATTCTGGAGAACAATCTGGAATTATGCCAAAAAAGTTATCAAACTATGAATACCCTTTGATCTAGCTGTGCTACTATTGGGCTTATATCTCAAAGAAATACTAAAGAAGTGAAAAGGACCTATATGTGCCAAAATGTTTGTGGCAGCCTTTTTTTGTAGTGGCTAGAAACTGGAAAATGAATGGATGCCCATCAACTCGATAATGGTTGGGTAAATTGTGGTATATGAATGTTATGGAATACTATTGTTCTGTAAGAAATGATCAGCAAGCAGGATGAACACAGAGAGGCTTGGAGAGACTTACATGAACTGATGCTAAGTGAAATGAGCAAAATCAGGAGACCATTATACACTTCATCAACAATACTGTATGAGGATGTATTATGATGGAAATGGATATCTTCAACAAAGAGAAAATCTAATTCAGTTCCAATTGATCAATGATGGACAGAATCAGCTACACCCAGAGAAGGAACACTGGGAAATGAATGTAAACTATTTGCATTTTTTTCCAGGGTATTTTTACCTTCTGAATCCAATTGTTCCTGTACAACCATAAAACTATTCAGTTTTGCACACATATATTGTATCTAGGATATACTATAACATTTTTAATATGTATAAGACTGCCTGCCATCTAGGGGAAGAGAGGAGGGAGGGAAGGGAAAAATCAGAACAGAAGTGAGTGCAAGGGATAATGTAAAAAATTACCCATGCATATCTACTGTCAACAAAAAAGTTATAATTACTAAAGAGAAAAAAAAAAAAAAAAAGAAATCTCCAAATGGGATTGTGAAGTCAGACATGACTGAAATTACTGAATAATAATAATCACAAAAAAATCAAATGGGAAAAGAGATATAAAAATTAATGTAAGAAAATCATACATTGGCAGCCCTCTTTTTAGTGGTCATAAACTGGAAACTAAGTGGATTCCCATCAATTGGAGAATGGCTGAATAAATTGTGATATTGAATATTATGGAATATTATTGTTCTGTAAGAAATGACCAACAAGATGATTTCAGAAAGGCCTGGAGACACTTACATGAACTGATTCTGAGTGAAATGAGCAGGTCCAAGAGATACTTCAAGAACAATACTATACAATGATCAATTCTGATGGAGGTGGCCATCTTCAACAATGAAATGAACCAAATCAATTCCAATAGAGCAGTAATGAACTGAACCAACTATACCCATCGAAAGAACTTTGGCAGATGACTATGAACCACTACGTAGAATTTCCAATCCCTCTATTTTTGTCTGCCTGTATTTTTGATTTCCTTCACAGGCTAATTATACACTATTTCAAAGTCCTATTGGTTTTATACAGCAAAACAAATGGACATTTGGACATGTATACATATATTGTATTTAATTTAAACTTTAACATATTTAACATGTATTGGTCAACCTGCCATCGGGGGGAGGGGGGAGAGAAGAAGGAGGGGAAAATTAGAAGAAAAGGGTTGGCAATTGTCAGTGCCATAAAATTACCCATGCATATATCTGGTAAATAAAAACTATTTTAAAAAATCATACATTAAAAACTAGAATGGGGTAAAAAGAGGCTAACTATGAAACCTCAAGAATCAGTCAAACAAACTAAATAAAAAAGTGAAAAAATTGGAAGAAAACATAAAACATCTGATTGAAAAAACAACTGATTTAGAAAATAGATCCAGGAGGGACAATTTTTAAAAATTGTTGGTGTTCCTGAAGGCCATGACCAAAAAAGAGCCTGCATACCATTGTTGAAGAGATCATTAAGGAAAACTACCCTGATATATCTGAGAATGAAGGAAAATCATTGAAAGAATTCAGATCTAACCTCTGAAAATAGATCGCACAAGAAAAGCTCCAAGAAATATTGTTGCAAAATTCCATAAATGTAATCTCAAGTGAAAAATATTAAGAGAAGGAAAGGAAAGGAAAGGAAAGGAAAGGAAAGGAAAGGAAAGGAAAGGAAAGGAAAGGAAAGGAAAGGAAAGGAAAGGAAAGGAAAGGAAAGGAAAGGAAAGGAAAGGAGAGGAGAGGAGAGGAGAGGAGAGGAGAGGAGAGGAGAGGAGAGGAGAGGAGGAGGAGGAGAGGAGAGGAGAGGAGAGGAGAGGAGAGGAGAGGAGAGGAGAGGAGAGGAGAGGAGAGGAGAGGAGAGGAGAGGAGAGGAGAGGAGAGGAGAGGAGAGGAGAGGAGAGGAAGGGACTGAAGGAAGTTTACAGAATCATAAAATTACCTAGATATGACAGACCTATGGAGAAAATTGAAAAAGGACTGTAAGGAATACATCATTTTGACAATGTATTAGGACATAAAAACTTCACTCTCAAATGCAGACAGGCAAAAAGAGTAAAAGCTTCAATTTCAAATCATGATGTGATAAAAATTATATTTAATAAGTGGTCAGGGAGAGATATACCACAAACCAATTGGAAATTAAATAATCTAATTTTAAAGAATGAGTTGGTCGAACAACAAATCACAGAAACAATCGGTAATTTCACCTGAGACAATGACAATAGTGAGACAATGTGCCAAAAAATTGATATGCAACTAAAATAGTTCTTAATGGAAATTTTATATCTTGAAATATGTACATAAATAAAGCAGAGAAAGAGAAGGTCAATGAATGGGGCATGTACCTAAAAAAATCTAGAAAAAGAACAAATTTAAACCCCCAACTAAATACCAAATGAGAAATATGAAAATCAAAGGAGAGATTAATAACATTGAAACTGGGAAAACTATTGATTTAATTGACAAAAACTAAGATTGGTTTTATGAAAAAAATAGCAAAATATATAAGTCTGTGATTAATTTGATTAGAAAAAGGAAAGAAAAAAATATAGCAGCATGAAAAATGAAAAGGATGAACTTATCTTCAATGAAAAAAGAACTTAATTCAATAATCAAAAGCTATTTTGCCCAACTGCATGCCATTAGGTCTGACAATCTAACTGAAATGGACGAATATTTCCAAAAAATGTAAATTGTGTGGACTAAGAAAAGTGGAAATTAATCACTTAAATGAACCTATTTTAGAAAAAAATAATTTGAACAATCCATCAAGGAACTTCCTAAGAAAAAATCTCCAGGGCTAGATGGCTTCTAATTAATGCCAGTTACTATGTAAACTATTTGGAAAAACTGGTAAAGGGTCTTGCCAAATTCCTTCTATGATACAAATATGTGCAGATACCCAAATTATGAAGAGCCAAAACACAGAAAGAAAATTACAAACAAATCTTCCTAATCAATATTGACACAAAATTTTTAAATAAAAAAGAATTAGAGAATCTTATAACCAGCATAATACTCTATATCAAACTAGGATTTATATCAGGTGTGCAGGGCTAGTTAAGCATCAGGAAAACAATTACCATAATCAACCATATCAATAACAAAACCAACTGAAACCAGATGTTAATCTCAAGGATGTAGAAAAAGCTTTTAATAAAATATAGCTCCCATTCCTCTTAAAATATTACAAAGTACAAGAATAAAGGAAATTTTCCATAATATAATAAGCAGTACCTTTCTACATCAAATAGCAAGCATTATTTGTTATAGAGAGAAGCTAGATGCATTCCCAGCAAAATCAGGGATGAAACAAGGATGTCCATTAATAACATTCAAAATTGTACTACAAATGTTGGCTTTAGCCATAAGAAAAGAAAAAGAAATTAAAAGAATTTGAATAGGTAATAAGAAGGTAAAACTATTACTCTTTGCAGACAATATGATGATATACTAAGAAAATGTTAGAAAATCATCCAAATACCTACCTGAAACAGTCAACAGCTTTAACAACATTGCAGGATATAAAATAAACCTACACAAATCATAGCATTTCTAACAAATCCCAGCAGCAACAGATATAAAGAGAAAATTTATTTAAAATAATTGTAAACAAAATAAAATATTTGGGATGTCTACCTGCCAGGAATAACACAGAAATTATATGAACATAATTACATACCACTTCTCATACAAATAAAGTGAGATCTAAACAATTAAAAAATATCAATTGCTCATGGGTAGGCAGAGCTAACAAAAATGGCAATTATGCCTAAATTGTTCTACTTATTCAGTGCAATACCAATCAAACTGCCAAAAATTAATAACAAAATACATTTGGAAGAAGGAATGATCAATAATATCAAGGGAATTAATAAAAAAAAAATTCCAAGGCTGGTGGTTTAGCAGTATCAGAACTAAAACTATATTAAAAACAGCAATAATCAAAAGCCATTTGGTGCTGGCTAAGAAACAGAGTGCTGGATAAGTGGAATAGATAAAATATTCATGATACAATAATCAGGGGCTATAGTAATCTATTATTTAATAATCCCTCAGATTCCATATTCTAGGATAAGAATTTGATAGTTTACAAATTTGCTTGGAAAACTGAAAAATAACACATCAAAAATCCATCAAAAACCTACATTTCACATCCTATATCAAAAGAGGGTCAAAAGCTGTGACGACTGGGTTAGCACCCTGGATACCTTAGAATCAGCCAGAGTCAGGATAAACAAAAGTCTTTGGTCTTTGTTCTTGGTCTTAGGGGTAGAAGTGAATTGGATAGAAGCAAGATCTGCATGACCTCTCCTCTGTTTTTTCTACTGCCCAAGGTGACTCTGTCTTGTCTTACTCCACTCCCTAATCCTACCCACAATTCTCTGTCTACACCAAAAGATTGAACCAGCACAAAATAGTGGGAAGGGTCATTTTCCAAGCATATGTTAATAGAGTATTGTCCAATCGGTAATTAAGAGTTTTAGCCCTTAACCAAAAAAAAAAAAAAATAATAAAAATAATAATAATAATAATAATTGTTATGTTATGCCATAAGCAACATAGCACAGATATAATTTACCTATCAGATATCTTGAGAAGGGAGGTATTTATGGCCAAAGAAGAACTACAGAACCCTATGAAATGCAAAATGGACAACTTTGAATACATTAAATTAAAAGGGTTAAAAAGATTAAAAGAGAAGTACATAGTTGGGAGAAAAATCTATAGTCATTGTTTCTGATAAAGATCTCATTTCTAAAATATATAAAGAACCATATTGAATTTATAAAAATACAAGTCATTCTCAAATTGACAAATATATAAAGGACAGGAACAGACAATTTTAGATATCAATATTAAAGCTGTCTATAGTACATGAAACAATGTTTTAAATTACTATTCATTTGAGAAATGAAAACTAAAACAACTATGAGGAATAAGCTCATACCTCTCAGACTGGCTAACATGACAGGAAAAGATCATGATAAATGTTAGAGGGAATGCAGGAAAACTGAGACGTTAATGAGTTGTTGGTGGAATTGTGAAATGATCCAACCATTCTTTAAAGCAATTTGGAACTATGCCAAAGGTCTTTAAACCTGTGTATACCCTTTGACCCAGCAATTTCATTAATGGTCTGTATTCCAAGGAATTCATAAAGGAGGGAACAGGAACCACATTCACAAAAATGTATGTAGCAGTTCTTTTTTTGTGGAAACAAAAAAAATTAGAAAATGGGTAGATGCCCATGAAATAAGGAATGGCTGAATAAGTTGTGGTATATGAAGGTAATGGAATATTATTATTCCATAAAAATATTTTTATGAACAGAGGCTAAGGGAAACAAGAAGATGTGTACATTGTACACAGGTACAAGAAGAATGTGGGATGATCAACTATGAAAGAATTGGTTCTTCTCAGTGGCTCAGTGATCCAAGGCAATCCTAATAAATTTTGGATAGAAAATACCATCTGCATCCAGGAAAAGAACTATGAAGACTGTAGATCAACCTATGCTATGTTCATTTCTTTTTAATTATTTTTTCTCTCCTGAAGTTTTCCTCATTTTTTTTGTCATTTTTTCTTCCCAGCATCATTTTTAAAGAAATGTGTATTAAAAATAAAAAATAAAAAGTTTAATAAGTGAAAGAATATATAATTCCATATAATCATGTATAATTTATCACCTATATGACTTTGCTTTTGACCAGATAGATGTTTTTTCACAGACTGTTTTGTGTCTTATTTATTCTGAAATATTTATAAATTAACCAATGTTTTGGTCATAACGATGATGGTATAACTAACTGATAATTTTCCAACTATTCCTTAAAATGCTTCATTCTCTTAGTGACTTATAAGAATGATTGCTCTCTATTTGAAACTCCTATTTAGAGGATCAAAGAAAATGACAGGAAAAATCCAGAGGCAACATTTTTGTTGGATGAGAAAAGAAAGTTTGATTTCTCTTTTACTATGTACCATAGATTTAACTTCGTAATATGTCACATTGTTTTTGTGGTGACATTATAGGAATGTAGGAATCAAATTAATAATACTAGTGATATTTCTTGAAAAGTATCCCCTCTTTAATGTATCATTGTACAAAATCACCAATTTTACAAAAAATTGGCTGAATTTACAATTCACCATCTTTTTGACTGATGAAACTGAATGATAGACTAGGACAAATATTTATTATTTTTAACATTATATGCCCCTTTTGGGGGGACATTCCCAAGTCAAGCTGTCAACTTGATGAAGCAAAATCATGTTTATTTCAAAATGATTTTTTCTGAATTATCTATCTAAAAACATAGTTTATTTGCTCTTTCTAGACATTATGCATGCAAAATATTATGGATAATTTGGATTTATCCAAATAAAAGTGACTAAGCATTATTATTGACTGAAATATCCACATTGCAAAAAGCAAAATGGAATTTTGCCTTAAATTATTTGGTTGACAAAAATATACTTCATTTCAATTTCCATATGTAAACACATCATTCCTAGAGTTTCCATCTATTAATTTCATTCATGTACTACTCATGATACAAAACTTGATAAAGATCACCTTTCTTGGATCTCCTCCAGTAGATAATTTAATATAATACACTTATGGATTAGATTTTTTTTGTGTGTAATTATTATTTATTTATTTAACTACAAGCTTACATGAGAAGAGAATATATCTTATAATATTTAAATTATTCCCTGGTCTCTATGATAAACATTTGCTCAACATTTGTTGAATTGAATAAAAAGTCCATTAATTTAACTAATATTGATTAAGTGTCTGCTATGTGGTGCTGCATGCAAACAAGGTCAGTGCACTAGTTTAACCACTGAAGAATATGCATACATTGACTCAAATTTATATGAATACAAACCTTTCCCCAATTAATAAATGGTCAAAGGATATTAACAGACAATTTTCAGATGAAGAAATTAAAGTCACTTTTAGTCATATTTAAAAAATGTTCTAACTCACTAGTGATTAGAGAAAGGAATATTAAGACAAGTAACTCTGAGGTAAAACTTTTACACCTCTCAAATTGGCCAAGATGACAGGAAAAGATAATGATAATGCTTGAGGGGATGTGGGAAAATTAGAACACTAACACATTATAAGTAGAGTTGTGAACTGACCCAAACATTCTGGAGAACAATTTGCAACTATGTCCAAAAGATTATAAAACTATGCATACCCTTGCTATTATTGAGTATATATTGCAAAGAGATCATTAAAAAAAAAAACAGAAAAAACTCACCTATGTAAAAATTGTTGTAGTAATATTCTTTTTTTTTTTTTTTTTTTTAAATGGCAAGGAACTAGAAACACCTTCGTTTGAGAATGACTGAATAAGTTATGGTTTATGAATTTAAATGAATAATATTGTTTTATAAAAAATTGTGAGCAGGCTAATTTCAAGAAATCCTAGAAATACAAAACTTGGTGCTAAGGGGAGTGAATGAAATCAAGAGAACATTGCATACAGTAAAAAAAAAAAAAAAGATTATGAAATGATAAAGTGTGATGGACTTGGCTCTTTACAACACAAAGTGATTCAAGCAATTACAATAGACTAGTAATGGAAAGTGCTATCCACATCCAAAGAGAGAACCATGGAAACTAAATGTGAATGACAAGATAATGTTTTCACTTTTTGTTATTTTTGTTTGTTTTTCTTTCTCATGTTTTTTTTTTTCTTTTTGATTTGATTTTTCCTTTTTTAATTAAAGCTATTTATTTTCAAACCATATGCATGTACAATTTTTCATCATTAATTTTTAATTAATGTTTTTTATTTTCAAAACATATGCATTGATAATTTTTGAATATTGATTCTTGAATAGCAAATTGTGTTCCAAATTTCCCAATCCTTCCCGCCACCTCCTCCCTAGATGGTAAGCAATCCAAATACATCCAAAACATGTCAAAATATATGTTAAATCCAATATATGTAAATACATTTGTATAATTATCTTGCTGCACAATAAAAATAAGATCAAAAAGGAAAGAAATAATAAGAAAACAAAATGAAAACAAACAATAACAAAAAAGAGTGAGAATGGTATGTTATGATTCACACTCTTTTCCCACAGTCCTCTTTCTAGGTGTAGATGTCTCTCTTCATCATGATATCACAGAAACTGGTCTCAATTATCTCATTGTTAGAAAGAGTCACATCCATCAGAATTGATTGTCATAATAATATTTTTGCCATGTACAGTGATATCTTGGTTCTGTTCATTTCACTGAGCATCAGTTCATGTAAGTCTCTCCAGGCATCTCTAAAATCATCCTGTTGAATATTTTTTATAAAACAATAATATTCCATAACATTTATATGCCATAACTTATTCAGCAATTCTCTAACTGATGGGCATCCACACAGTTTCCACTTTCTTGTCACTGTTGTTACACAGTACCCTGGATATCTTAGAGTCAGCTGAATTCAGGATAAGCAAAAGTCTTTATTCTTTGTCTTTTGGGGTCCCTGTCAAGGGATTAGATATGGGAATCTCCACACCTTCTTTCTCTCTCCACTGCCAAAGAATAATCCTGCTTGTCCTACTCCACCCTCTGATTTCTCTTCCCCTTCTTTGATTGTAAGGATCCTTTAAATGGGCACCACGGTACAAAAGGAGATTGAGTGGACCAGAAATAATCTCTGTGGATATAAGACTGCCCTGTGGGTGGGAATCTGGCCATTATGAGATAGCTTAGTAATGGGTGACAGCTCTCTCGCTGGTTGGCTGTGGGTGTGACCTCACAGGTCCTTTATAAGACCACTCAGTATTACATGTAATCTTAAAAGCCTTTATTATACCTACTCACATAATGCCCTGACTTGTTAATTCCCTAGTTAACACCTGGTCTGAAGATCCACATGTTCACTACCAAACTCCTTACCTCTCACTGCTATCCATCAGCTTGGCTTGGCTACCCCAGGCTAGGGAGCCAGGTTAAAAAGAGCAACTTACTGCCTGCTCTTTAAATCTCCTGCTTTCTTTTGTTTTAGAACACAGGTGGTCACACCATTCCTGACTTCTCAGGGAGGTGAGAACATCAAAAAGGAGGTGATCACACCCTTCCTGACTTCTCAGGAATGGAGGTGAAAACAACAAAAAGGAGGTGATCACATCCTCCCTGACTTCTCAGGAAGGGAGATGAAAGTACTAAAAAGGAGATAGTTATACCCTCCCTAACATCTCAGGAAAGGAGATGAAAACACCAAAAGAAAGTGTAGATTGCTAGTGGGTTTCTGGGATGAAGGGTCTTATTAGAGACAAGTGTGCACAAACCCATCAGCATAGGAGGTATTACACAAGCACACAACAATAATGCACAGGCTATTAGTGATGACTCTTCCCCAATCAGTACAGGCTCAATGAGATGTAATAAACAAGAATTGTACATTCAAGTAGTGATATAAAACACAATAGAAATAAATATGGCCTTGTAAAAGATTTCCAGAAGTCCTAGAAGGAGGATATGTAAACATCAGTCACACATACACCTTCTTCAGCAGCCAAGAGATAGTCCAAAACCAATCTATTGTCCATTGCTTCATGTGTCAGGGAATCCAATGATCCCCACATGGTTTTGAAGTCCTGCAAAAGTCTTTTTATATGTTAAGGAATCCAATGATTCCTACAGGTTTTGAAGTCCTGCAATAATCTTATGTCTCAGAGAATCCAATGACTCCTGAGGGCTTTAAAGTCCTACAACAGTCTTATCATGTCTCAGAGAATCCAATAATTCCTGAGGGCTTTCAAGTCTTACAATAGTCTTATGATGTCTTAGAGAATCCAATGATTCCTAAGGGTTTTTTTTTTTCTTTTTTTTTTTTTTACTTAATAATTTTTTATTATATATATATATATTTTTATATACTATTATCCCTTGTATTCATTTTAACAAATTATCCCCCCCTCCCTCTATTACCTCCCCCAGATGACAGGCAATCCCATACATTTTGCATGTGTTACAATATAGTCTAGGTACAATACATGAGTGTGAATATCATTTTCTTGTTGCACAGTAAACATTAGATTCCGAAGGTACATGCAAACTGGGCAGACAGATATTAGTGCTAACAATTTACATTCACTTCCCAGTGTTTCTTCTCTGGGTGTAGCTACCTCTGTCTATCATTGATCAACTGGAAGTGAGTTGGTTTTTCTTTATGTTGAAAATTTCCACTTCCATCAGAATACATCCTCATACAGTATTGTTGTTGAAGTATACTAGTGATCTTCTGGTTCTGCTCATTTCACTCAGCATCAGTTGATGTAAGTCTCTCCAGGCCTCTCTGTATTCCTACTGCTGGTCATTTCTTACAGAGCAATAATATTCCATAACCTTCATATACCATAATTTACCCAACCATTCTCCAACTGATGGACATCCATTCATCTTCCAGTTTCTAGCTACAACAAAAAGAGCTGCCACAAACATTTTGGCACATATATGTCTCTTTCCGCTCTTTAGTATTTCTTTGGGATATAATCCCAGTAGTAGCACTGCTGGGTCAAAGGGTATGCACAGTTTGATAACTTTTTGGGCATAATTCCAGATTGCTCTCCAAAATTGCTGGATTCTTTCGCAACTCCACCAACAATGTATTAGTGTCCCAGTTTCCCCACATCCCCTCCAACATTCATCATTATTTGTTCCTTTAATCTTAGCCAATCTGACAGGTGTGTAGTTGTATCTCAGAGTTGTCTTAATTTGCATTTCTCTGATCAGTAGTGATTTGGAACACTCTTTCATGTGAGTGGATATAGTTTCAATTTCTTCCTCTGAGAATTGTCTGTTCATATCCTTTGACCATTTCTCAATTGGAGAATGGTTCAGTTTCTTATAAATTAGTGTCAGTTCTCTATATATTTTGGAAATGAGACCTTTGTCAGAACCTTTGTTTTTAAAAATATTTTCCCAATTTGTTACTTCCTTTCTAATCTTGTTTGCATTAGTATTATTTGTACAGAAAATTTTTAGTTTGATGTAATCAAAATCTTCTATTTTGTGATCAATAATGATCTCTAGTTCTCCTCTGGTCAAAAATTCCTTCCTCCTCCACAAGTCTGAGAGGTAGATTATCCTCTGTTCCTCTAATCTATTTATTATCTCCCTCTTTATGCCTAAATCAGGGACCCATTTTGATCTAATCTTGGTATATGGTATTAAGTGTGGATCCATATCTAATTTCTGCCATACTAAATTCTAGTTCTCCCAACAGTTTTTTCCAAATAATGAATTTTTATCCCTAATGTTGGTATCTTTGGGTTTGTCAAAGATTAGGTTGCTATATATGTACCCTTTTGTGTCCTTTGTATCTAATCTGTTCCACTGATCAACCGGTCTATTTCTTAGCCAATACCAAATGGTTTTGGTGACTGCTGCTATATAATATAGCTTTAGATCAGGTACACTTACACCACCTTCCTCTGAGTTTTTTTCATTAGTTCCCTTGCAATTCTCGACCTTTTATTCTTCCATATGAATTTTGTTGTTATTTTTTCTAGGTCATTGAAATAGTTTCTTGGGAGTCTGATTGGTATAGCACTAAATAAAAGGATTAGTTTGGGGAGTATTGTCATCTTTATTATATTCGCTCGGCCTATCCAAGAGAACTGAATGTCTTTCCAATTATTTAAATCTGATTTTATTTTTGTGGCAAGTGTTTTGTAATTTTTCTCATATAATTCCTGACTTTTCTTTGGTAGATGGATTCCCAAATACTTTATACTCTCAACATTTGTTTGGAATGGAATTTCTCTTTGTATCTCTTGCTGTTGCATTTTGTTAGTGATATATAAAAATGCCGAGGATTTATGTGGATTTATTTTGTATCCTGCCACTTTGCTGAAATTTTGAATTATTTCTAGCAGCTTTTTAGCAGAGTCTTTGGGGTTCTCTAAGTATACCATCATGTCATCTGCAAAAAGTGATAGTTTAATTTCCTCATTTTCTACTCTAATTCCTTGAATCTTTTTCTCGGCTCTTATTGTCGAGGCTAGCGTTTCTAGTACTATATTGAATAGTAATGGTGATAGTGGGCAACCTTGTTTCATTCCTGATCTTACTGGGAAAGGTTGCAGTTTATTTCTATTGCATATTATGCTCACTGAAGGTCTCAAATATATGCTCCTGATTATTCTAAGGAATAGTCCATTTATTCCTATACTTTCAAGAGTTTTTAGTAGGAATGGATGTTGGATTTTGTCAAATGCTTTTACTGCATCTATTGAGATGATCATATGGTTCTTATTAATTTGATTATTAATATGGTCAATTATATTAATAGTTTTCCTAATATTAAACCAGCCCTGCATTCCTGGAATAAATCCTACTTGATCATAGTGTATTATCCTGGAGATGATTTTCTGAAGTCTTTTTGCTAATATCTTATTTAAGATTTTAGCATCAATATTCATTAAGGAGATTGGTCTATAATTTTCTTTCTCAGTTTTCGATCTACCTGGTTTAGGTATCAGTACCATGTCTGTGTCATAAAAGGAGTTTGGTAGGACTCCTTCATCCCCTATTTTTTCAAATAATTTGTATAGCATTGGGGCTAATTGTTCTTTAAATGTTTGGTAGAATTCACATGTGAATCCATCTGGCCCTGGGGATTTTTTCCTGGGGAGTTGATTAATAGCTTTTTCTATTTCTTTTTCTGAAATGGGACTATTTAAGCAATTTATCTCCTTCTCTGTTAATCTAGGGAGCCTATATTTTTTGAGGAAGTCATCCATTTCACTTAAGTTATCAAATTTATTGGCATAAAGTTGGGCAAAGTAACTCCTTATTATTTCTCTAATTTCCTCTTCATTGGTGGAAAGATCCCCCTTTTCATTTGTAAGACTATCAATTTGATTTTCCTCTTTCTTTTTTTTGATCAAATTTACCAAAGGTTTATCTATTTTATTGGCTTTTTCATAAAACCAACTCTTGGTTTTATTTATTAATTCAATAGTTTTTTTTATTTTCAATATTATTGATTTCTCCTTTTAATTTTTGTATTTCAAGTTTAATTTTTGGTTGGGGGTTTATAATTTGGTCTTTTTCTAGCCTTTTAAGTTGTAAGCCCAATTCGTTAATCTTCTCTTTCTTTATTTTCTTCAAATAAGCCTCTAAAGATACAAAATTTCCCCTTATTACTGCTTTAGCTGCATTCCAAAGATGTTGGTATGATGTCTCATCATTGTCATTATCTTGGGTGAAATTGTTAATTGTTTCTATAATTTACTCTTTCAACCAGTCATTCTTTAAGATGAGATTATTCAGTTTCCAATTACTTTTTGTCTATTTACCCCTAACTTTTTACTGAATGTAGCTTTTATTGCATTGTGATCTGAGAAGAAGGCATTTATTATTTCTGCCTTCCTACATTTCATTTTGAGATATTTATGTCCTAATATATGGTCTATTTTTGTATATGATCCATGAACTGCTGAGAAGGAAGTATATTCCTTTCTATTGCCATTCAGTTTTCTCCAAAGGTCTATCATACCTAGTTTTTCTAATGTTCTATTTACTTTTTAAATTTCTTTCTTGTTTGTTTTGTGGTTTGATTTGTCTAAATCTGAGAGTGCAAGGTTGAGATCTCCCACTATTATAGTTTTACTGTCTATTTCTTCTTGCAATTCTCTTAACTTTTCCTTTAGAAAGTTAGATGCTATACCACTTGGTGCATATATGTTTAGCATTGATATGGCTTCATTATTTATGCTACCTTTCAGCAGGATATAATTTCCTTCATTATCTTTTTTAATGAGATCTACTTCTGCTTTTGCTTGATCTGAGATAAGGATAGCTACCCCTGCTTTTTTGGCTTTACCTGAAGCATAATAGATTCTGCTCCAACCTTTTACCTTTACTCTGTATGTATCTCCCTGCTTTAAGTGTGTTTCCTGTAGACAACATATTGTAGGGTTCTGCTTTTTGATCCAATCTGCTATCCGTCTCCGTTTGATGGGATCGTTCATCCCATTGACATTTACAGTTAAAATTACTAATTCTGTATTTCCTGCCATCATATTATCCCCAGATTATGCTTTTTTCCCTTGACCCCCCTGATCCCCCTCCCCGATATTTAATTTACAGACCCCCCTTGTGACACGCAACCCTCCCTCTTTTTTTTTTTAGTATCCCTCCCACCTCCCTCCAAGTCCCTTCACTTATTCTCCTTTTCCTTTTCCCTTTTCCTCTCCCCCCTTTTAATGAGGTGAGAGAAAATTGTCTGAAAAACAAATATGTTAATTATTTACTCTTTGAGCCTCTCCTGATGAGAGTAAGATTCACACAATGATTCTCCCCCTTACTAAATTCCCTCAGATATGGTGTATTTTCTATGCCTCTTCCTGGGATGTAGTTTCTGTCTTTTTATCATTCCTTCCCCTTTTTCTGAAACAACCTCCTTCCCTTTACTACACCCCCCCTTTTTTTTTTCTTTTATATCAATAAAATCAAATTATCCTTGAGTACTTTTTATATACCCACAACAGAGTTACAGTTCTGAAGGGTTCTGTGTAGCTTTTTCTGTTTCTCTTCAGTCTTGTGGATGTAGATCAAAATTTTTGTTTAAGTCTGGTTTTTTTCTTAGAAACATATAGAATTCCTCTATTTCATTGAAGGACCATCTTCTTCCATGGAAAAAGATGCTAAACTTAGCTGGGTAGTTCATTCTTGGTTGCAGTCCTTGATCTTTTGCCTTATGGAATACCAGGTTCCAGGCCCTTCTATCTTTTAATGTGGAGGCAGCCAGATCTTGGGTGACCCTTATTGTGGCACCTTGGTATTTAAATTGTTTTTTTCTAGCTGCTTGCAGGATTTTCTCCTTTGTGTGGTAATTCTGCAGCTTAGCCACAATATTACGTGGTGTTCTTTTTTTAGGGTCTATTTCAGAAGGAGTTCGATGAATTCTTTCCACATCTACTTTCCCTTCTGTTTCTATTATCTCTGGACAGTTCTCTTTGATAATTTCCTGTAAAATAGAATCTAGGTTCTTTTTTTGGTCATAGTTTTCTGGAAGTCCAATGATCTGCAGATTATCTCTGCTAGATCTATTTTCCAGGTCTATAGATTTTCCCAGTAAGTATTTGAAGTTGTTCTCCAGCTTCTTATTTTATTTTGTTTTGTTTGACTGATTCTTGGGTTCTCTGTGAATCATTCATTTCTATTTGTTCCATCCTGACTTTTAAGGAGTTATTTTCTTCTTTCACAGTTTTTAGTTCTTTTTGCAAATGCCCAATTTCGTTTTTAAATGAATTATTTTGCTCTATTGAATTTTTTTCCATTTCCCTAATTTTTTTTGAGAATTATTTTCTTTTTCCAATTCAGAAATTCTATTTTCTTGAGACTTTTTTATCTTTTCCAATTCAGAAATCCTACTTTCCTGTGTTTTTTTTAACCTTTTCTAATTCATAAATTTTGTTTCCCTGCATCTCCTGTGAATTCTTTATTTTTTCCAACTCCAATTTCAGGACGTTGTTATTCTCTATCATAGCTTCCCTTTCCTTTCCCCATTTTCCTTCAAACTCCCTTAATTTTTTTAGATTTTCTTCTAGGAGAGAGTTATGTGATGGGGGGCAGGAATCGTTCCCCTTTAGGTTGTTATCTGCTGTCTCTCTGCTGTTAACTTCCTTCGGGTTGAATACCTGCTCTTTCTCTGTGTAGAAGGAATGTATAGTTTTCTGGCTTTTTTGCTCATATTTAAAAAATCTTTTGGGGTCTGTCCCTGGGGTAGGAAATTAATTATTTACTTCTTTACCAGCTTCCTCCCAGACGGGATGGATGCAGCGGCCCCTGAGCCTGAGCTAAGATAGAGCTCTGGGAGAGAGTTCCCCACCCCCTCCCTGGAAGTGCCTCAGAGGTGATTAGCACTGCTGTGCCCCGAGGGCGCTGAACAGTAAAGGCAGCACAAAGCCCAGCCTATGCTTCCCGGTGGGGCGTGCATGTCTGCAGCAGGTGATGTGAAAAGCCCCTGAGCTCAAACTGGAAGTGTCTGCCAGAAACCGCGGTCCCTAGTTCAAAGGTTCCGCTTCTCTGGGACTTCCTGTAGCTGAGTTCCACTCCCTCCAGCTAAACTAGGCAGTGTGTATTGCCTTGGGCCGTATCCACCCACTTGTCAATCTCTTAACTATTCTCAGGAGGTAGCTGAGGCCACACCCCCTGGTGCCGAGATCTGCTGAGTATTTTAGGTTTCTCTTCTCAACTGCTGAATAATTAGCAGAGAAGAGCTAATAGCCTGTGCCAGATTCCTTTATCTCAGGGGCTTCTCTGCTCCCAGAGCCCTCCCCAGCGCAATCGGCGCTGTATGCTAGCACCCAGCCGTCTGTGCTGCCCTCTTCTTCCTCCCCTGGGGACTGACCTTTTCTTTTGAAACTCCAGATTCTCTTCAGCTGGTAAGTCGTGCTTCCAGTCCTTGTGGTATCTATCAGTACTGGGCTTATTTTGAGGCTTAATTTATCTAATTGGTTGTGAGGGAGTGAGGACATTCACAGAGTCGTGTGTTTCTTCTCTGCCATCTTCTCCTAAGGGTTTTCAAGTACTACAATTTTTGATGTCCATGAGTCAAACACCATAACTGCCAGGCTCTTTCAGTGGTGGGCACAGTCAGCAAAGAAACCACCCAATGTTTCTTGGGTCTACTCCTTCATTTCAAGGATCTGCTCCGCCTCTTTCAGATGGACAAGGCGAATATGGCTCATTGGCACCCACCTGATTCCTTCTCCATCTGTAGAGATACAAGCAAACCCTCTCCCCCAAGCAATTAACCTATCTGGTCCCTTGCATTCACCAATTTATGGGTCTCTCCACGTAACCTTGTGATTATCTAAAGACAGTGGAGCTGCTTGCACTGGAAACTGCCCTTCCAATGGGTTATATATCCTGTCTGCTGGATCCAGTGCAATTTTGTCAAAGACTAAGAAGTTAATAGTATAAAGGGCTAGATTTAGAAGTTCTCTAGGGTTACCTGTGACTCCCCATTTGTTTTGTTTTTGGAGAAGCCTCTTGAGGTCTCTGTTTCTCCTCTCTACTATTGCCTGTCCTTGAGGATTAAAGGGTATGCCAGTGGTATGTAAAATCTTATACTATGCACAAAAATGTGCAAAATGTTTAAAAGTATATGCAGGTCCATTGTCTGTTTTTATTACTTGTGGAACACCCATAATTGCAAATGCTTGTATAAGGAATTTAGTGACCATTTGAGCTGTCTCTTTTGCTGCTGGTATTGCAAAAGTGAATCCTGAAAAGGTGTTTACCATAACATGGATAAAAGATAGATGACCAAAAGATTTAGAATAGGGCACATCATTTGCCAAATTTCATTGGATCTCAAACCACGAGGGTTCTTCCCTGGAGGAAGTATAGGAGCATGGAAAGGAAGGCAAGCTCTACAGGCTTTTACTATGCTCCTAGCTTCTTTTCTTGTTATTCTAAATTGTAAACATTAACCTTGGGCAGCCTGATGATATTTAGAATGAGATTTTTGGGCTTCTTGAAATAAAAGGAATATTGGCTAACATAGTTAGAAGGCTATCTGCCTTTGAATCACCATCAAAAATAGGACCTAGAAGTCACTATGAGAGTGGATATGCAAGATATAAATCTTATGTGGATGCTTTCTCACTTGTTCTTGAATTTCCTTAAAGAGCTGATATATATATATATATATATATATATATATATATATATATATATATATATATATATATATATATATATATATATATATATATATATATATATATATATATATATATATATATATTGGAGGCTACAAATTTTATTTGGGCTGTGGCAATTCTTTGTACCACACCGACTGAATAGGCTGAATCAGATATTATATTTATGTCTGCCAGGTAAGAAGTAAGAGCTAGAATGACTGCATACAATTCATTCTGCTGAGTGGACTCAAAGGGAACTCTTGATTACTCTCTTTATATTAAGTCACAAGAGTATACAACATAAATATTATGTTTGGATGCATCTGTAAGATAGTTGGAACTTTAGAAAACTTTTCTTCAAGAATCCATCATCAACTGACTTCCAGCCAAGATGTCAGAGAGGAGGCACACAGCTGCTTGAGCTTCACATTTTCTCTCAGAATTTATTTCATGACAAACTTCGGAATTAATGCTTGACCTGAAAAAAAAAAACACCCACAAATAATTAGCAACAAAAGACATCCTTGAAATTTGACAGAAAGGGTCTGTTTTTGCTTGGGAGAGGGGACAAACAGGGTGCAGGCTGAGGGCAAGCATCGAGAGCAAGGCAGGAAGCTCACCTGCTCAGACTGGAGGGTGGAGGGGTGCGATCTCTGTTGTTTTTATGGAATAACCTTTACACCAGTGTGGATATTCTGTCTTGGCAGCAAGCCAGGATCAGAAGAGAAGCTGTAAACACTGGAGGTAAAGAATAAAATCCCAAAAAGCTAGCATCTCTCAGGACCTGTCTACCTCCAACTGGAGTAACTCAGCATGTTCTTAGAGCCTTACAGCCTCAGAGTCTCAGACCCAGCACAGCCATCTCTGTACTGTTAGTGCCTTGCTGCTGTCTCCAGCAGTCTGTAAATCTGTAGAGAAAGCCAGGTAACACCATCGAGCCCCATCCCCCCCTCCAAAAACAGAGCAATTGTTTTTCTTGTCAGTTTGTTTGCTTTGATTCTTCTCTGACAAAATGAACAAAGATTTTAAAAGAACTCTAACCATTGACAGCTTCTATATGGATAGACACCAGACTTAGAACCCTGAAGAGACTAAAAACAGACTGTTTCAGGAGGAATCCCCAAAGGGGGATATGATATGCTCTTCAATACACAAAAAATGATCTCATAGAGGAAATCAAAAAAGATTCTCACAAGAGAACTAGATGAGAAATTGGAAAAGGAAAGGGAAGCTTGGCAAGAGAGTCTGGAGAAGTCATCCCATGCATTTAAAGTGGATAAAGAAATCATATAATTGAGAAACAAAATTAGTGAATTGGAAAAGGTAAACAAATCCAAGGAAAGCAGGATTATTGAGTTGGAAAAAGAAAATAACTATAAAAATAAAATTGATGAAATGGAAAAAAATTCCATAGAAGAAAAAAACTCACTTAAAAACTAAATTGCACAATTATAAAAAGATATAAAAAACTGAGTGAAGAAAATACATGATTGAAAATCATAATCGAACAAGTAGAGTTGAATGACCCAAGGAGAAACCAAGAAGTAGTCAAGCAAAACCAGAAAAACGAAATAATGGAAAAGAATGTCAAGTACCTTATAGGGAAGACAAAAAACCTGGAAAATAGATCCAGGAGAGACAATCTGAGAATAATTGGACTCCCTGAAAAATATGAGAAAAAAAAGAACCTGGACACTATTTTCCAGGAAATTATCAAAGAGAACTTCCCAGATGATTTAGAAACAGAGTGTAAAATAGACATTGAAAAAATTCATCAATCACCTATTGAAAGAGACCCTAAAATCAAAACTCCAAAAAAATATACTGGTCAAGTTCAAGAACCATCAGACAAAGGAAAAAATATTGGAAGCTGCTAGAAAAAAGCAATTCATATATGGAGAAGCCACAATAAGGATAACCCAGGATCTAGCAGCTTCCACATTAAAGGAGCAAAGGGCTTGGAATATAATATTCCAAAAGGATAAAGAACTTGGTATGCAGCCAAGAATAACTTACCCAGCAAAAATGAGCATCTTTTTTCAGGGAAGAAGATGGACATTTAACAAAATAAATGGATTTCATCTATTCTTGATGAAAAAACCAGATCTACACAAAAAAGTTTGATCTTCAAATACAGAACTCAAGAGATTTCTACAAAGGTAAAAAACAATCTTGAGAACTATATTTCTGCCATAAAGATATATAAAGAAACACAAGTATATTTTGTTCTAGAAACTAGAGGTGGAAAGGAAATTATATCATAAAAAGGTAAAGTGGTGGTACTACATCTCATGAAGAGGCAAAGGTAACCTATTATATATGAGAGAAAGAAAGGAAGGGGATGAACATAGTGTGTATCAATAGACATATTCGATTTATGGTGAAACTTCTTCCACTTCATTGAAAATTGAGAGGGAGGAGTAAGCTAAAGGGAAGGGAATACAGAAATTGTGAGAAAAGGGGTAAAATAGGAAGAAGAACTTTAAGGTGCAGGAGGGATACTAAAAAGGGAGGGCTGTGAAAAGCAAGTGGTGTTCACAAGTTTAATACTGGGTAAGGGGGTAAGAGGGAAGGAAAGGAGAAAAGCATAAGCAAGGGTTAACAGGATGGCAAGCAATATAGAATTAGTCGTTCTAACCATAAATATGAATGGGATAAACTCCCCCATAAAGAGGAAGCAGTTAGCAGACTGCATTAAAAGTCAGAATCCTACAATATGTTGTTTACAGGAAACACACCTGAAACGGGGTGATACATACAAAATATTGTTAAAAAGTTGGAGCAGAATCTACTATACTTCAGGTGAAGCCAAAAAAGCAGGGGTAGCATCCTCATTTCAGATCTAGTAAAAGCAAAAATTGATCTAATTAAAAGAGATAAGGAAAGGCATTATATCTTGCTAAAGGGTAGCATAGATAATGAAGCAGTATCAATATTAAACATATACACATCAAGTGGTGCAGCATCTAAATTCTTAAAAGAGAAATTAAGAGAGCTGCAAGAAGAAATAGACAGCAACACTATAATAGTGGAAGATCTCAATCTTGCACTCTCAGAATTAGATAAATTAAACCACAAAATAAATAAGAAAGAAGTCAAAGAGGTGTAAAGTGTCGTCTCTCAATTATAATCCTTCTCAGGGAGGAGGTTTCTTTTCTGTCTAATCTTTTCCTCTGTGATCAGGTTTCTTGGTAGGCTTCTGGAGCTTCCCCTCCAAAAGTGTGGGATTGCTGGACTTGCAAATTCATGGGACATCTTTTCTTTGACTCAATACAGAGTCTTCTTCACACTCAATGTTGCCTCTTTTTATCCTCCCAGAGAATGGGCTTATGGGTATTCAAAAGAAATAAACTCCTTTAAAGATGTAAACTCCTTTCAGAAGACTAAAGGTGTAAACTCCTTTTAAAGATGTAAACTAAAAGTGTGAATTCTGAGCTTGAGAATTGCCAAGTACCAACTTACCACCTAGTAAGAACCTAACATCTCCCTCTTTCTTTTGATTTAGAACATAGGGTGGTCATGACCTTGAAGCATAAATCCATCAATATGGGAGGTATTACACATAATTACATAAATTATATAAACACATAATAACATAACACATGCTAGAAGTGATGTAACAAATAGCATGATCAAATAATCATAAATTGAGAATATATACATGTCCATAAGTCAATTGTCCATTATTTCATGGGCCAGAAATCCAATAACTCCTGCAAGTTTTTAAAGTTCATTAATAGTCTTCTTATTAGCCATGCTCTTTCAGTGTCAGGTGTTTGTTAGATTTTCTCCTTTATTTTGTGTTAAGGTCTAGTCGTCTCTAAGTTGTCCTTCCAGACCACCATATCAAGTCAATCTCCCAGGCAGACTCTTCTCCAGGCTCAATGTTGTCTCTTTTATCCTCACAGAGAATGGGCATGTGAGAACTCAACGGGGCCTGGGGAAATACTTCAATCAATGAACTTGCTCCTCTTAAAGGTGCAAAATTCTTTAAACATCTAAACTCCTCCTCAGAAGTCCAAATGTGTAAACTCCCCTTAAAGGCCGGAATTAAAGGTGTGAATTCTGAGCTAGAGAATTCCCAAGACAACAAGAGTTCTCACCTTTTAATCCAAATAGTTTTGAGGTCTTTCTCTTTTTCTGTCTCTCTCTGATGGACAAAGCGAATATGATTTGTTTGCACCCATCTGATTCCTTCTCCATCTGAAGAGATACAAGCAAACCTTCTCCCCCAGGCAGTTAACCTATCTAGTCCCTTCCATTAATCACTTTCTGGGTCTCTCCACATCACCTGGTGATTATTTAAGGACAGTGGAGCAGCTTGCACTGGACACTGCCCTACTGGTGGTTTATAAGACCTGTCTGCCAGAGAGAGTGCATATTTGTCAAAAATTAAATAAATTAATGGTATAGAGAACTAAGTTTAAAAGTTCTCTAGGGTTACCTGTGGCTCCCCCTTTCTTTTGTTTTTGGAGGAGTGTCTTAATGTCTGTTTCTTCTCTCTACTATTGCCTGACCTTGAGGCCCCACATTGGGTGCCAAATTGTAATGTTCTGTTTACTTTTTGGCTGAGTTATCAGGTAACCCCTTACTGCCATGTGATTGCTATTCTTCTGGTTGATCAAATCAAGAGTCCTGACTTTCTAAAGGCTCTTTGGGTGTAACCTCAGCTGCCATCATGCCCCACCTATATTTTGATTGATATCTTGCAGCTGGGCTTTGCCTCTCATTTCCCTGGAACAATGTACATTCAGAGGCCCAGTGGAAGCCCTTGTGACATTTTGGACATAGGGTTTTGGGTCTTCTCTCACCATGTCTTCTCACTCTATTTCCATGTCTACATTAAGCTCTTAGATGTCCAAGTTCTCTAAATTGAAAACATCTACAAGTTTCTCTAGAAGTCCTTTGCCAGGCGGGACCCTGTCTTTCCATGTTCATCATAGTCTGGGTGTAAAAAGTATTTGTTCCCACTGTAGCACAGCGTCTTATAATCTCCTCTAAAGGAGCATCTTTGTCTAATCCCCATATAATTATTTTGCAAATCTCATTGGCATTTTCCTTAGCCAGATGTCTGTTCCTTATTTCAGTAGCTGCATTTTCTCCAATAGTTCTTTTGACAGCAGTTTGCAAATGTCCCACAAAATGCGCAAAAGGTTCATTGGGACCTTACTCTATTTTAGTGAAAGCCTTCCCCCCCCGATCTTTCTGTCTGGGGAGGGAACCCCAAGCTTTTATTGCAGCCTTAGCAATTTGCTTATACACTGTCATGGCTAATTTAACCTGTTCTGAATTCTCTCTATACTGACCTTCACCAGCTAATTGCTCAAAAGTGAATTATGTGTTAACTCCTGTTTCCAAATTGCATCTGACTTGGATCTCATGTAATTCATGAAAGTCTGCAAGCCACAATAAGTTTTGTCCAGGTTCTAGACATGTCCTTGCTATGGATTTCCATTCATTTGGGGTTAGGACTTCATAAGACAAACCATCTAGAAACATTTTAACATAAGCTGATGTAGCCCCATAAAGGGTACAACCTTTTTTCAAATCTTTAATTTTATTTAACTCTAAAGGTGTATATCTTCTCCTTTTTTGACCTACAGAGTCAATCTCTTCAATCGCAGGATATGCATGTATAAAATCACTTACATTTTGTCCCTCTATCTTAGCCTTAACCAATGCTTTTTCTAATCTTGACATAGGCTGCATAACAGGCGATTCTGTTTGCGTTTCTGCCTCTTCCCCTCCTCCTTTTTTCTTCACCCCTGAATGGTTAATTGAGGCAGGAGATTGGAAATGCTCCTCTTGCTCAGAATTGTACTTAACTTCATTGTTATGTGATTATCTTTTTTAATTGGTTTAGTTGGGTCCTCGCTCTCTGGCAATTTATTCCTTTTTGTTTAGTCAATAATTTTTAAAGCCACTTGGATTAAATTGTAGGTATGAAGTGTATCTTTGGAGCTTAAGTTTAGTTTGGAATCATAGTGTTCTCCTAGTTGCTGTCCTACTAATTCCCATTCATCTAGATCCAATCCTTTTCCAGAGAAAAACAAGGACATATGACCTACACAGTTTTTATAAGTTCAGTGATCTCCAAAATTATAATCAATCTTTGGCTTTTAATAACTTTGATAATGCTCTCTAAACATTTTTCTTGAACAGAAACAGAAGGCTGTTTTCTAAATATTTGCCCCATTTCACTGAAATTCTACTCTAGTTCTTTAACAAAGTTTCCTTGTTACTCACACTTATTTCTGGATCAGAGAGACTTTTCCACTGAGATCTGGACCAGAGGTTTTTCCACTGGAATCAGGATTTTATCAGTCCCTGTTCGGGCGTCAAAATTGTAAAAGTCTGGGCTAACTCCTCTGAAAGGCTCAGAATAAGTCCTTGACCCACTTTGGGTGCCAAATTGTAAAGTTCTGTAGTCTCTCAATTATAATCCTTCTCTGGGAGGAGGATTATTTTCTGCCTAATCTTTTCCTCTATGAGCAGGTTTCTTGGGAGGCTTCTGGAACCTTTCTCTTCAAAAGTGTGGGATTGGTGGATTTGCAAATTCAGGGGACATTTTTTCTTTGACACAATACAGACTCTTCTTCAGACTCAATGTTGCCTCTTTTTATCCTCCCAGAGAATGGGCTTGTGGGTATTCCAAAGGTGTAAACTCCTTTCAGAATACTAAAGGCATAAACTCCTTTTAAAGATGTAAACTAAAGGTGTAAATTCTAAGCTAGAGAATTGCCAAATACCAACTTACTACCTAGTAAGAATCTAAGAAAGAGGTAAATAGAATACTAGAAAAGTTTGATATGATAGATCTTTGGAAAATCTAAATGGAGACAAAAAGGAGTACACTTTCTTCTCAGCAGTTCAAGGAACCTATACAAAAATTGTTCATATGTTAGGGCATAAAAAACTCAAAATCAAATGCAGTAAGGCAGAAATAGTAAATGCATCCTTTTCAGACCACAATGCAATGAAAATTACATTCAATAAAAAGACAGGGGGAAATAGACTAAAAAATAATTGGAAACTGAATAATGTCATACTAAAGAATAATTGGGTGAAACAGCAAATCATAGACATAATTAATAACTTCACCCAAGAAAATGATAATAATGAGACATCATACCAAAATGTATGGAATACAGCCAATGCAGTAATAAGGGGAAATTTTATATCTCTACAGGCCTACTTGCATAAAATAGAGAAAGAGAGGGCCAACAAATTGGGCTTACAACTAAAAATGCTAGAAAAGGAACAAATTAAAAATGCCCAGACTAATATGAAACTTGAAATTCTCAAAATAAAATGAGAGATTAATAAAATTGAAAGTAAAAAACAAAACAAAAACAAAAACTATTTAATTAATTAATAAAACTAAGAGTTGATTCTATGAAAAAAACTAACAAAATAGACAAAGCCTTAGTAAATATGATTAAAAAAAGGAAAGAGGAAAAGCAAATTGTTAGTCTTAAAAATGAAAAGGGAGAACTTGCCACTAATGAAGAAGAAATTAGAACAATAATTAGGAGTTACATTGGCCAACTTTATGCCAATAAATTTGATAACGTAAATGAAATGGAAGAATACCTTCAAAAGTATAGCTAACCCAGATTAATAGAGGAAGAAGTAAATAGTCTAAATAGTCCCATTTCAGAAAAAAAGATATAGAATAAGCTATTAACCATCTCCCTAAGGAAAAAAAAAAACCCAGGACCAGATGGATTTACAGGTGAATTCTACCAAACATTTAAAGAAAAATTAACTACAGTGCTATATCAACTATTTCAAAAAATAGGGATTGAAGGAGTCCTACTAAATTCCTTTTATGACACAGACATGGTACTGATATCTAAACCAGGTAGGTTGAAAACAAAGAAAGAAAATTATAGACCAATTTCCCTAATGAATATTGATGCTAAAATCTTAAATAAAATATTAGCAAAAAGAATACAGAAAATCATCCCCAGGATAATACACTATGACCAAGTGGGATTTACACCAGGAATGCAGGGCTGGTTCAATATTAGGAAAACTATTAGAATAATCGACTATATCAATAAGCAAATTAACAACAACCATATGATCATTGCAATAGATGAAGAAAAAGCATTTGATAAAATCTAACATCCATTCCTACTAAAAACACTTGAGAGTATAGGAATAAATGGAATATTCCTTAAAATAATCAGGAACATATATTTAAAACTGTCAGTAAACATCATATGTAAAGGCGATAAACTGGAACCTTTCCCAGTAAGAACAGGATTGAAACAAGGTTACCCACTATCACCATTAGTATTCAATATTGTACTAGAAATGCTGGCCTCAGAAATAAGAGCTGAGAAAGAGATTAAAGGAATTAGAGTAGGAAATGAGGAAATCAAACTATCACTCTTTGCTGATGATATAATGGTATACATGGAGAACCCCAAAGATTCTGTTAAAAATTATTAGAAAATATTCATAATTTTAGAAAAGTTGCAGGATACAAAATAAATCCACATAAATCCTCAGCATTGTTATACATTACCAACAAAATCCAACAGCAAGAGATACAAAGAAAAATTCCATTCAAAATAACTGTCGATAGAATAAAATATTTGGGACTCTTATCTAACAAAGAAAAGTCAGGAATTATATGCGTAAAATTACAAAACACTTTCCACACAAATAAAGTCACATTTAAATAATTGAAAAATATTTAGTACTCTTGGATAGGCTGAGTGAATATAATAAAGATGACAATCCTGCCTAAACTCATCTATTTATTTAGTGCTATACCAATCAGACTCCCAAGAAACTATTTTAATGACCTAGAAAAAATAACAACAAAATTCATATGGAGGAACAAAAGCTCAATAATTTCAAGGGGATTAATGGAAAAAAAGTAAATGAAGGTGGCCTAGCTGTATGTTATCTAAAACTATATTATAAAGTAGCAGTCACCAAAACCATTAGGTATTGGCTATGAAATAGACTAGTTGATCAGTGGAATAGGTAAGATTCACAGGACATGATAGTGAATAAATATAGCAATCTAGTGTTTGACAAACCCAAAGATCCCAACTTTTAGGATAAGAATTCATTATTTGACAAAACTCCTGGGAAAACTGGAAATTAGTATGGCAGAAGCTAGGTATGGACCCACACTTAACACCACATACTAAGATAAGATCAAAATGGGTCCCTGATTTAGGCATAATGAATGAGATCATAAATAAATTAGAGGAACATAGGATAGTTTACCTCTCAGACCTGTGGAGGAGGAAGGAAATTATGACCAGAGGAGAATTAGAGATCATTATTGATCACAAAATAGAAAATTTTGATTGCACAAATTAAAAATCTTTTATACAAACAAAACTAATGCAAACAAGATTAGAAAGGAAGTAACAAACTGGGAAAACATTTTTTCACTTAAAGGTTCTGATAAAGGCCTCATGTCCAAAATATAGAGAGAATCAACTTTAATTTATAAGAAATCAAGCCATTCTGCAATTGATAAATGGTCAAAGGATGTGAACAGACAATTCTCAGATGATGAAATTGATACTATATCCACTCATATGAAAGAGTGTTCCAAATCACTACTGATCAGAGAAATGCAAATTAAGACAAGTCTGACATACCACTACAATCCTGTCAGATTGCTAAAATGACAGGAACAAATAATGATGAATGTTGGAGGGGATGTGGAAAAACTGGGACACTGATACATTGTTGTTGGAGTTGTGAAAGAATTCAACCATTCTGGATAGCAATTTGGAACTATGCCCAAAAAGTTATCAAACTGTGCATACCCTTTGCTCCAGCAGTGCTACTACTGGGTTTATATTCCAAGGACATACTAAAGAATGGAAAGGGACCCGTATATGCCAAAATGTTTGTGGCAGACCTTTTTATAGTGGCTAGAAACTGGAAAATGAGCAGATGCCCATCAATTGGAGAATCGTTGGGTAAATTATGGTATATGAATGTTCTGGAATATTATTGTTCTGTAAGAAATGACCAACAGGAGGAATACAGAGAGTCTTGGAGAGACTTACATCAACTGATGCTGAGTGAAATGAACAGAACTAGGAGATACTGTATGGGGATGTATTCTGATGGAAATGGATATCTTCAACATTGAGAAGAACTACCCAGAAAAGGGACACTGTGAAACGAGTATAAACTGTGAGCATTTTTTTGTTTTTCTCCCCAGGTTATTTTTACCTTCCCAATCTAATTCTTTCTTTGCAGCAACAACAACAACAACAACAACAACAACAACAACAACAACAACAACAACAACAAAATTCAGTTCTGCACATATATATTGTACCTAGGATATACTATAACATATTTAATACCTATGAGAATGTCTGCCATCTAGGGGAGGGGGTGGAGGGAAGGAGGGGAAAATTCGGAACAGAAGGGAGTACAAGGGATAATGTTGTAAAAAAATGTTATAATTATAAAATTAATACAAAAATAATAACTTTATTATACATGTAAAGGGAAAAGCAAGTTCTACATAACAGATTTGCAGTTTCATGTGCAGTTGTCTTTTTATTATATTATGTTAAATGCTTGTTTTATTTCATAAATAAAAAATAAAACAAATTAAAAATTAAACAAACAAACAAAAAAAGCATTAACTGGATCCTGAGAAATCATTTAATACAAATCACCCTCAATTTCTTTCTCTAAAATGGAGATGCAAAAGTAATTCTTATCCCTCAGATAGTTTTAAGGATAGTACAGATAGATAGATAGATAGATAGAGATATAAGGTTAGTATATATATCTATATCTAGATCTATATCTAGATCTATATATATATACATATGTGTGTATGTATAAACACACACATCTATATCTATATATACATATAAACACACACATGCAAATATTATTATTATTATTATTATTATTATTATTACTTTACCTTTTGGGGAGGCAATTGGGGTTAAGTGATTTATCCAGGGTCACACAGGTAGCAAGTGTTACATGTCCAGGGTTTTGAGTCATTCTGGTGTTTTTTCATAGTTTTAGAGTTAATATTATAAATTATGTGCAAATTTTTAAAAAAATAACTTTGTACATCTATTAGTGAATAAGAGATAGGGATGTCAAGAGTCATGGTTTGGGAGTTAGAAAACCAGGCTATGAATTCTGGTTCTGGCACTTACTATTATTTATTTCTTGGCACCAGGGGGCAGAGCCAAGATGGTGGAGAAGATACACTCGAATTTGTAAGCTCCCTTCTTTCCTCAATACCAATTAGATAAATCAGCCTCAAAAATAATGCTGGACTGATAAAAACCACAAGGATTAGAAGCACAACGTACCAGCTGAATAGAATCTGGAATTTCAACAGAAAAGGTAGGTTCTGAGGGGAGGAAAAAAAAAAAAAAAAAAGGCCAGCACAAACAAGGTTAGGTGCTAGCACACTGTGCCAATTGGCTGGGGAGAACCCTGGGATCAGTGAAGCTACTGAGATAGAGGAATCTGACACAGCCCTTCTCTGCTTATAAAGCAGCAGTTCAAAAGAGAAATCAAGCCACTTTAAAATATAAAGCCAGGTCCTTAATCCACCCCAATCCAGAAGTGACCTAAAAGATCTACACACTGCTGTGATGCGTCCATCTGCTGCCTGGGGCTTCTCCTTGGGGTAGTTAAAAGCCTGAACATCTGGGACACAGCTTGAGGCAACATCTAATCCACATAGTGCCAGGCTCAGCCTGAGGCAGTGGAACTCTAGCAGCCTCTGAATTCCCAGAAAAGCAGAACTCCCAGAGAAGCAGAACCTTTGAAATAGGGACCTTGGTTTCCAGGCAGACACTTCCACTTTGAGTGCAGTGGCTGTTCACATCAGCTACTGATATCCATGCCCCACAGGATGCATTGGCTGAGGTTAGTGACTTCACTTTTCAGCCTTAAACCTCAGGGCAGTCTCTAGACCACACATTGGGGTCCTTCACTGGGCACTCCTCACAGTGCAGCCTTGCTATTCTCTGAGGCATTTCCAGGGAGGGGGGAGGGGAATTCTCTGCCAGAGCTCTCTCTTAGCTGAGGCACAGGTCCCAATGCATCCATCCCATCTGCGAGGAAGCTGGTAAATAAATAAATAAATAAACTTCTTAACGCAAGGGCAGACCCAATAGATTTTTGACAATGAGTAAGAAGCTGAAGAGAACAATTGATACCTTCTACACAGAGAAAGAACAGGTAACTCTGAGGAAGTTAATAGCAGAGAGTCAGCAGATAACAGCCCAAAGGGGAATGATACCTCCCTCCCATCACATAACTCTCTCCTAGAAGAAACTATTAAAAAGTTAAGAGAGTTTGAAGAAAAATGGGGAAAGGAAAGAGAAGCTATGATAGAGAATAACAACGTCCTGAAATTTGAGTTGGAAAAATAAAGAATTCACTGCAGGTGCAGGGAAACAAAATTTCTGAATTAGAAAAGGTTAAAAAATCACAGGAAAGTAGGATTTCTGAATTGAAAAAGAAAAAAATTCTCAAGAAAGTAGGATTTCTGAATTGGAAAAGATAAAAAAAGTTTCAAGAAAGTAGGATTTCTGAATTGGAAAAAGAAAATAACTATTTAAAAAATTAGAGAAATGGAAAAAAATTCAATAGAGCAAAATAATTCATTTAAAAATTCAATTGGGCATATACAAAAAGAACTAAAAAATGTGAATGAAGAAAATACCTCATTATAAATCAGGATGGAACAAATAGAGAATAATGATTCATTGAGAACCCAAGAATCAGTCAAACAAACAAAAAAAAAAAAAATGAAAAGCTAGAGAAGAACGTCAAATACAGGGAAAATCTATAGACCTGAAAAATAGATCTAGAAGAGATAATCTGAGGATCACTGGACTTCCCGAAAGCTATGATCAAAAAAGGAGTCTAGATTGTATTTTACAGGAAATGATCAAAGAGAACTGTCCAGAGATAATAGAAACATAATGGAAAATAAGTGTTGAAAGAATTCATCGAACTCCTTCTGAAAAATACCCTAAAAAAAGAACTCCACAGAACATTGTGGCTAAGCTGCAGAACTACCAAACAAAGGAAAAAAATATTGCAAGCAGCTAGAAAAAACAATTCAAATATCAAGGTGCCACAATAAGGATCACTCAAGATCTGGCTGCCTCCACATTACAAGATAGAAGGGCCTGGAACCTGATATTCCAAAAGGCAAAAGATCAAGGATTGCAACCAAGAATAAATTACCCAGCTAAGTTTAGCATTTTCTTCCATGGAAGAAGACAGTCATTTAATGAAACAGAGGAATTCCATTTGTTTCTAAGAAGAAAAAAAAAGACAGAGACTTAAACAAAAAATTTGATCTGCATCCACAAGATTGAAGAGAAGCAGAAAAAGCTAAAAAGAACTCTTGAGAACTGGATCTCTGTTGTGGATATACAGAAATTCTGCATGGATAATTTGATTTTACTGATATAAAAAGGGGAGTACTAAAGGGAAGGGGGTAGTATCAGAAAAAGGGGAAGGAGTGATAAAAAGAGGGAAACTACATCCCTGGATGAGGCATAGAAAATCTACCACATCTTAGGTAATTTAGAGAGGGGGAGAAACATTGTGTGAATCTTACTCTCAGAGTAGTCTCAAAGAATAAATAATTGACATATTTGTTTTTCAGAAAATTCTCTCTCAACTCATTAAAAGAGGGGAGAGGAAAGAGTAAAGAAAAAGGGGAATAAGGGAAGGGTACACAAGAAAGTGGAAGGGACTTAAAAGGAGGGGGCAGGTATACTAAAAGGGAGGGCTGTGCATCACAAGTGGGGTCTATAAATTAAATATTGGGGAAGAGGTTCAGGGTGTCAAGGTATTAAAAAACATAATCAGGGGAAAATATGATGGCAGGAAATACAGAATTTGAAATTTTAACTGTAAATGTGGGATGAACTCTCCCATTAAATGGAGGCGGATAGCAGACTGGATCAAAAGTCAGAACCCTACAATATGTTGTTTACAGGAAACACACTTAAAACAGGGAGCTACATACAGAGTAAAGGTAAAAGGTTCAGGTAAAGCCAAAAAGCAGGGGTTGCCATCCTTAACTCAAATCAAACAAAAGCAGAAATTGATCTAATTAAAATAGATAAGGAAGGAAACTATATCCTTCTAAAAGATAGCCTAAACAATGAAGCCATATCAATACTAAACATATAAGCACCAAGTGGTGTAGTATCTAACTTTTTAAAGGAAATGTTAAGAGAGTTGCAAGAAGAAATATACAGCAAAACTACAATAGTGTGAGATCTCAACTTTACACTCTCAGAATTAGATAAAGCAAACCACAAAATAAATAAGAAAGAAACTAAAGAGATAAATACAAGATTAGAAAAATTAAGAATGATAGACCTTTGGAGAAAACTGAATGGTGACAGGAAGGAGTATACGTTCTTCTCAGCAGTTCATGGAACCTATACAAAAAAATGGCCAAATATTAGGACATAAAGATCTCAAAATTAAATGCAGGAAGGTAGAAATAGTAAATGCCTTCTTCTCAGATCACAATGCAATAAAAATTACATTCACTAAGAAGTTAGGGGTAAATAGACCAAAAAATAATTGGAAACTGAATAACCTCATCTTAAAGAATGACTGGGTGAAACAGCAAATTATAGCAATAATAATTAATTTCACTCAAAATAATTTGTGTGATGCAGCTGAAGTGGTAATAAGGGAAAATTTTATATCTTTAGAGCCTTATTTGAACAAAATAGAGAAAGAGAAGATTAATGCATTGGATCTGTAACTTAAAAAGTTAGAAAAAGTCCAAATTTAAAACCCCCACCCAAAAACTAAACTGGAAATACTAACATTAAAAGGAGAAATCAATAATATTGAAAGTTAAAAAAAAAAAAAAACTATTGAAATAATAAATAAAACCAAGAGTTGGTTTTATGAAAAAAGCCAATAAAATAGATAAACCTTTGGTAAATCTGATCAGAAAAAGGAAAGAGGAAAATCAAATTGCTAGTCTTACAAATGAAAAGGGGGATATTTCCACCAATGAAGAGGAAATTAGAGAAATAATAAGGAGTACTTTGCCCAACTTTATGCCAATAAATTTGATAACTTAAGTGAAATGGATGACTTTCTCCAAAATTATATGCTTCCTACATTATCAGAGGAGGAGGTAAACTGCTTAAATCATCCCATTTCAGAAAAAAAAGTAATAGAACAAGCTATTAATCAACTCCCCAGGAAAAATCCCCAGCACCAAATGGATTTACATGTGAATTCTACCAAACATTTAAAGAACAATTAGCCCCAATGCTATATAAACTATTTGAAAAAATAGGGGCTGAAGGAGTTCTACCAACTCCTTTTATGACACAGACATAGTACTAATACCTAAACCAGGTAGATCGAAAACTGAGAAAGAAAACTATAGACTAATTTCCTTAATGAATATTGATGCTAAAATCTTAAATAAGATATTAGTAAAAAGACTTCAGAAAATCATCCCCAGGATAATACACTATGATCAAGTAGGATTTATACCAGGAATGCAGGGCTGGTTTAATATTAGGAAAACTACTAGTATAATTGACCATATTAATAATCAAATTAATAAAAACCATATGATCATCTCAATAGATGCAGAAAAAAGCATTTGATAAAATCCAACATCCATTCCTACTAAAAATGCTTGAGAGTATTGGAATAAATGGAATATTACTTAAAATAGTCAGGAGCATATATTTAAGACCGTCAGTAAGCATAATATGTAATGGAAATATACTGGAACAGTTCTAGGTATTGAAGAAATCAAACTGTCACTCTTTGCAGATGATATGATGATATACTTAGAGAACCGCAGAGATTCTAATAAAAAGTTATTAGAAATAGTTCACAACTTTAACAAAGTTTCTGGATACAAAGTAAATCCACATAAATCCTCACCAAGAAAATGCAACAGCAAGAGATACAAAGAGAAATTCCATTCAATACAACTATCAAGATTATAAAATATTTGGGAACTCATCTACCAAAGCAAAGTCAGGAATTATATGAGCAAATTTACAATACACTTGCCACAAAAATAAAGTCAGATTTAAATAATTGGAAAGACATTCAGTGCTCTTGGATAGGACGAGCGAATATAATAAAGATGATAATACTCCCCAAACTAATCTATTTATTTAGTGCTATACCCATCAGACTCCCAAGAAACTATTTTTATGACCTAGAAAAATAACAACAAAATTCATATAGAAGAACAAAAGGTCGAGAATTTCAAGGGAATTAATGAAAAAAAAATCGAATGAAGGTGGATTAGTTGTACCTGTTCTAAAGGTATATTATATAGCAGCAGTCACCAAAACCATTGGGTATTGGCTAAGAAATATACCAGTCAGTCAGTGGAACAGATTAGGTACACAGGACAAAAAAAGGTACAATTATAGCAATCTAATGGTTTACATACCCAAAGATACCATCATTTGGGATAAAAATCCATTATTTGAAAAATACTGTTGGGAAAACTAGAAATTAGTATGGCAGAAATTAGATATGGATCCACACTTAATACCATATACCAAGATAAGATCAAAATTGGTCCATGATTTAGGCATAAAGAATGAGACCATAAATAGATTAGAGGAACAGAGGATAGTTTAACTCTCAGATATGTGGAGGAGGAAGGAATTTATGAATCAGAGGAGAACTAGAGATCATTATTGATCACAAAATAGAAGATTTTAATTAAATTAAACTAAAAAGTTTCTGTACAAACAAAATTAATGCAAACGATTAGAAGGGAAGTAACAAATTGGGTTAAGTTAAAGGTTCTGATAAATTCCTCATTTCTAACTTATATAGAGAATTGACCCTAATTTATAAGAAATCAAACCATTCTCCAATTGATAAATGGTCAAATGATATGAACAGACAATTCACAGATGACAAAATTGAAGCTACATCCACTCATATGAAAGAGTGCTCTAAATCACTACTGATCAGAGAAATGTATATTAAGACAACTCTGAGATTCCACTACACACCTGTCAGATTGATTAAGATGACAGGAACAAATATTGATGAATGTTGGAGGGGATGTGGGAAAACTGGGACACTGATGCATTTTTTGTGAAGCTGTGAAAGAATTGCATTCTGGAGAGCAATTTGGAACTATGCCCAAAAAGTTATCAAACTGTGCATACCCTTTCATCCAGTAGTACTAGTATTGGGCTTATATCCCAAAGAAATATTAAAGAGGGGAAAGGGACCTGTATGTGCCAAAATGTTTGTGGCAGGTCTTTTTGTAGTGGCTAGAAACTGGAAAATGAATGGATGCCCATCAATTGGCGAATGGTTAGGTAAATTATGGTATATGAAGGTTATGGAATATTATTGCTCTGTAAGAAATGACCAGCAGGATTAATGCAGAGAGGTTTGGATAGACTTACATGAACTGATGCTGAGTGAAATGAGCAGAACCTGAAGATCACTATACACTTCAACAACAATACTGTATGAAAATATATTCTGATGGAAGTGGATTCTTCAACATAGAGAAAATCCATCTCACTTCCAGTTGATCAATGAAGGACAGAAACAACTACACCCAGAGAAGGAACACTGGGAATTGAATTTAAACTGTTAGCACTACTATCTTTCTATCCAGGTTACTTATACCTTCCGAATCCTATTCTTAACGTGCAACAAGAAAATTGGATTTACACACATATATTGTATCTAGGTTATAATGTAACACATGTAAAATGTGTGGGATTGTCCTTCATCTAGGGGAGGTTGTAGGGGGAGAGAGGGGAAAATTGGAAAAATGAATACAAATGATAATGTTATAAAAATTACTCATGAATATGTACTGTCAAAATTATGATTATAAAATTAATAAAAACATAAATTCTTGGCAGCCCTCATCAATATTATTCCCTATATTTTGAGAATCCAAGGTCCTTAATTCCCTAGTTTCCTTTAACCAATTGCTTTGTCATCATTCACTATTCATTTTTTCTTGAAGGAAAGTAGATTATGTTCAGAGTTTAATTCAGTTCCTATGTAGAATTAGTTTTACCAAATTCAAGTCCAACCACTCTTCCTTTGTTATTTCTGGGGCCTGACAATTTACTTACTTCTCATTGATATCCCTATTCTGCTCCTGAGCAAAATTGTTTCTTTACTCATAGGCTTTCATACCATCATGGGACCTGAAATTCTTTCCGCTAAAAAAAGTCCTGTCTTTTAGAATAAATAAAAAAAGTGGAAAATACTGTTCATAGTTGATCTCATTATAATTGGTAAGCACAGAAACTATGGCAATTAAGAGTTAAAAAATCAAACTGATGTGCTATGTGTGTAGACTTAGTCTTAATCATTTTCACAAAAATAGGTCACAAATTAAAACTAATATTTTTATAAGATCCTCAAAAAAAATAAAACTCCACATGTAAAACTTTTTGTTAAATATTATTTTTTTCTGCCAACAACAAGAACAATAAGCTTTTTAAATGTTGTTATGTATAGAAGCTACATTTCCTAGTATAACATGGTTTTAATCATTGATTTTTATCTGTTGGATTTAGCAAAATGTAACTTGAGGCTATACTATAGCAATGGTAAAGGCAATCAAAATGAGATAGCAGACAATGCTGCACAGAGGCTTGCAAGATAATTTCTTTTGCTAGAGGTAAAAACCCAAGGAATTTGTTAACAATTGCAGAATCTATTCCCACACTCATATTATTCCCATAAAGTTGGCAGACATTAAGAATTTTATTTCCATTGTTCCCTTTGGTGCTTTTTTGTAGAAATGAGTAAGTTGTGTATTTTAGTGAGAGGAGTGTGAGCAGCAGGAAACTTAATAAGTTCATTCAATAGACTGCATTCAGTCTATTTAGTATTTTGACTTCTGCCTGTTTTAATGGAGGAAGTGAAAGAAGAATTGTAAATCTCTACTGAAGTCATTAATTTTCATAACATTGTATGGGGTTATGCAATTGCATAATATTAGAGTTAAATAGGAATTAAAAATATTTTGTGACTTCATGTCTGAGGCCCTGAAAAGAGACAGTGTAAAACCAAGAGGTTTATCCAGAAAATATGTTTAACTCTTGGAAGGGAGAAAATAATTTATTAAAACTTACTATATTACACATATACATGTGCATATTTATATATCTGTATTAGCAATTCCACTATTTTCTGTTGGCAACATGAGAAGGCCCATTAAGTTTAAAAGTATGTATATATGTATATACACACATATATGGATATGTGTGTGTAATTTTTGAGAAGCATAACCAGGAAATTCAGTGACTGGAGAATATACTATAGGAAGACAGATTGAACACATCAATGATATTTAGCTTAATTATTATGCTGCCTTAACAACTGGAGGCTTCTCTTACATTCTTGAAGAAAAAATATAAATAAACAGTTGTTAGGAAGGTTATAGAGGGGATTCTTTTTCATGTGTGTGGAACTGTGAGTTACATGATTTGAGAAGCCTTTAACGTACATGTTCAATTAGTTGTGGATCCCCATTATCTTAACCAAAATACTGATTCAATGTCTATAATTAGATTGTCTAATATTTTGTTATTTTAGAAATACAAAAAGCTCTCTGTGATTTTCTGTTCACAAACAAGTCTTATTATATACATACATACATATATATGGAGTGGCAGAGATAGAGAAAGAAGTAGAGGGAGAAAAAGAGGGATGGGGAACAGGTGAAGTAGGCATATGTATTTAGGTTTTGTAGGGATATCAGGCTTAATATAGTCTTACTCAATAATAAGTTCATTCATTGATACAATAAAATATTTCAGTGATGACAGTATCCCACAATTCCTATCTTTTCCAATCCCTGTTAATTCTTCCACTTTTACTGACTATAACTTAATTCATATCCCCTCCAAGGGTCCCTCCCTTATCTTTCTTCACTCTTTCCCTGTTTCATTATCCAATTCCTATTAATCTCTGCATCTCATTCTCTTAATCTGCATACTCTTCAACATTCTCCTAATTTTCTTATATCTTCTAACCTTTATTTCTTAATAAATTTAGAAGACTTTTATACCCTTATATTGTTCCTTTTTCAACCCATTCCCACAAAGAGTACTATTCCAGAACCACCATCCCTCCTCCCCTACTTAATTCCTCTGTGTCAATTCTTGCTCTTACATCTCAGTCATAAAACATAATTACATTTTTACCTTTTTCTATACTATTTTGCTTCTTAGAATTGTATCATACTTCGTTCTACCTCAATCATTCTTCTGAACAACCTAATTACATTTATAAATCATAAACATTTTGTGTTTATAGAGTTTTTGATGCTTACTTTTTATTTCTCTTGATCTTTTATGTTGAATTTTTTATTAAGTCCATGCCCTGGAAATTCATTGAATATCCATTTTTTAAAATTCAGAAATATGGTAAAATTTGTTGGGTATGATATTTTTCACCAGAAACTCAGTTCTTTTGTTCTTTGTTCCAAGATTTGTGGTCTTCTGATGGATTAACTAGTGCTAGGTTTTGTTTGATTTTAATTGTGGCTCTACCATATTTTTGTCATTTGTCATTTGTAATATTTTCTCCTTGAACTGGAGTTTTGGGAATTTGGTTATGGTATACATATATACTTTCTACATAGGATTTCTTTTACTCATTTATTTATTTGTACGTCTGCTTTCCCCTCTTGTTCTAACACTTCAGTACAATTTTCTTTATGTCTTACATACAATTGGGAATGAAGGTACAAAAAGCTCATTGGGAAAAATAATTCCTTAATAATAGAATTGGACAAATGGAAGCTAATGACTTTATGAAAAATAAATAAACAATGAAGAAAAACAAACAAAATGAAAAAAAATAGAACCAAAAAGTGAAATATCATATCGGAAAAACAACCAACATGGAAAATAGATCCAGGAGAGATAATTTAAAAATTACTGGTCTACTTAAAAGTAATAACAACAATAAAAGTCTGGACGTCATCTATCAAGTAATTATCATGGTCCTAAGGTTCCCTATTGTGTTTTGTATTCTTTCTCATCATCCTATTTAATTTTTCTCAGAGCTTTCTTTTCTGTCCCTGTGTGTTTTGATGCAGGAGTTCCTTATGAGAGGTACTATTTCTTTATCAGAAGTACCGTACATGTCCCCCACTCCAAAACAAATAAACAAATCCTTATTTATTCAGGTACCTTTATTTGACAATTAGCAGAATCTGGACAAGCCCTAAAGCAAATAGAAGGTGCCTTCAGCTGTAGCCCTTTTCTACCTCAAGTAATTTGGAATTGTAAATAATTCCTCTTGTAGTGTCTGTTATATCCCTGGCACAGTAGGAAAGTGCTAAGTATAAAGTTAGAACATGTCTGCTTGAATCCCATTTCATGCATTGACTGCATTGGTGGTCATAAGCAATATGCTAGCCTAGCCCCCTGAGAGCTTTATTTTCATTATCAATAAAAGGAATGTATCTACTAGAATTGTTTCAAGGAAAACATTTTTCAACTTTAATATTTAATTTTAACTTGAATTTTTGTTGTTTTTTTCCAGTATAATCATTATGAAGATTTTGACACCATAAAAATAGTTCACATTTATAAAATATTTTAAATGTTCCTATGTGCTTTATAAGTACTTCCTTGCATTCCCTCAACAACACTATTATTATACCCAGAAACTGAGGCAGAAAATAATTAGGGTAAATTCCCTTCATTCTTATACCTGGAAAGTTTCAGTGATCAGATAATTCTAATTCCAGGTGCAATCCTCTCTCTATTTTACCACCTCTCTGACTATAATAATTAAAAGGTAATCAGTGATTTGATTTATTCATATTTTATCAACAATATGATCATAATAATATTTTTCATCATTTTTATTCTTGTCATTACAAATTGAATAGGTAATTCAATACAGCATTTGTTTTCTGCACTTAAAAAATATTTTTCCCCTCCATAAAATTCCCATGTTTTGACCTATTTTTCATTTTATACTATGTAATATTTACTCTGCCTTATTTTTCTATCCTAGTTAAAGGGTTGGAGCTGTTTTTATAATGCCTGAAGCCTTTGTTTATTGTGCTTCTGTGAGGGGATATGATTTATGAATAAATTATATAAATAAAGTTTTATGATGGAAATATATTTATTCACATACTATCACTTTTCTATAAAGAGGAGAACAAAATACTCAGAACCATCCATTTCAATTTTGAAAAGAAATAATCATTTTTATGCCTTTTATTCCCTCTGACAATTGTATATATCAACCTTATGAATATATTTTGTTTTCCCTTTTCTTAGTGATCTTTGTATTTGTTGAAGTCTCTGAAACACTTCCTAAAAACAGACAATGGTTTTATTTTAAAGGACAAGTCATATATTTTTTTCAATTAATGTGAAACACTTTCTGCCTCATTTCATTTTTTCTTTCATCATATCTGTGGGAAAATATATTACCATTATTTGAGTATAATCTCCTACAAAGCAGAATATATGTTTTTTTTCTTTCTCTTTTTATTTTTACAATGTACAGTAAAGAAAAAACAATTCAACTAAATATTTGTTTAGTTGGCTTTGATGTCCTCACTTTTTTTGGATGAACCATATATGAAGTAAATGTGTAGAGCCAAGTTAAGTAGAGATGAACCTCCTCTCTAAAACTTCATTTACCTGCCTTGTGATCCTCTTAGTGCATCCAAGGTTAGACTCACTGATCTCTACTATGCCTGATATTCTTTCATTTTCTGAACACTACAACTAGCATGCAGTCTCTAAACAACAAAAAAAAAAAAACCCTAAAAACCCTTAATTTTCCTCAGGCATATTAATTCTTAAGACCCTAATTTGATTTTCAAACATACTTGCTCAAACACTAGAGAAAGTTACTAGTATGTCAAAGATTCTAAGAGCTCTGGCACTATTAATTGTTTTCATTTTTATTTTTCTTTCTGATTTCATACTATACTTATTAATCGCCACAGTGTAATTAATTTTGCTAGAGAGCATCAAAATGATCACTTATCCTCCTATTGCCCTCCCTCAGAACCAATGTGCTCGTTCCAGGTATTTCTAATATGGTTCCAATTTTAAAGCTTATCTCAGACATGTAGGTAATTAAAATTTAAAAAAAGGATAGCAGGAAGGAGAATGTTGATATGTCTGTAGAGATATATTTATATATGCCTTCATCTAAATATCTACTTTTGTCTCTATATTTGTCTTTATCTATTTATCTATCTGTAGTTTTTGTCTACAAAAGCTGAAATACAATTTATTTTTGCATAATGTTGTGTGTGACTATGCTCTCCACAACAAAAACTTGTGAACATATTTTTTTAAAGTAAAGCATATTCACACTATGATTTTTAAAATGGCATTTCAAAACCCTAAGGGAAATTCCTTGGAATCATTCTTGCTATCACCTTCTGTAAATAAGATATCTCACATGAAACAGATTGGTTCTGCATCTCTTCAGAATGCATATGTGTCAAAAATTTAACAGATATATTGTGTTCCAAATGCCATTACTTGTTAAGGACCTGTTGACTACATCATCATAGTACAAGTAGAATTCAAGTATCATAAAAAATTTAACTCCTGATATTCTTACAAAAATTAGTGACATTTTTCAGTATTAAATGCAAAGGAAATATTGATTTATTGATTTGATTATTTATTAACAATTCTAGGAAATTATATTCTATATAAAGTGCCATAGGAAAAGAAGGCAGTAAAGGGCAGTAAAGATCAGCTTAGAATACTCAGGGAAAGATGAAGTTGAGGGTAAACTAGAAACACCCCTTCTCCCATTACTCGACCAAATAACAAAGTTAAAGTATATCCAACTCATGGGCCCACTAGGTGGCAAGTGGAAGTCAGGAAGACCAGGGTTGAAATCATTTAATGCTCCTTAGTTGTGTGAAAGTCACTTAACCCCAAATGCTTCAGGAAAAGGGGAAAAAAAAAATAAGAATATGCAACATAGGAAATCTTAGCAATGACAAGAGGAGGAAAAGTAAAAATAAATAAATAAATAAGTAAAAACAACAACAACAAAGGTAAGGTTTCACAAAAAAACAAAACTGACAAACTCAACTTGTCAGAATTTGAACTCAGGTCCTTTAGACTTAAGGTCTGTTTCTCTATCCATTGAGCCATGTATATGACCTATGACAAATAACTCTGGGTGGCAAATATATTATTCTACCTTTACTCTCATCTTGTTCTCATAGAACTATTTTTGACCCAGGATGACTATTCTTACATGATGATTGTTAGAGCAATTTTAGGCATGTAAATTGTGAACTAAATCCTTTTGCATTGTTCAACAGGAGTTGTCACTTATTAGGGCAAGTCAAAACACACAAATCAAACTAGGCTAAGGATTTAAAAGAAAAAGATAAAGGGGAGAGTATCATCATAAAGGAATTATATTCTAATAGAGCAATTAGCACATATTTGATTATATATACTATTAATATATAGCAAGTACAAATAAATACAAATGTGTTGAAAATAGTTTTGGAGGCAGGACACATTGTAAAGAAGGTCAGTGATAGGTTAATTAAAAAGATGACCACTCTTAAAGGAAGAGACAGACTCTCTGGAAAAGGAATACATTTTATTTCAGAGAAAAGACACGGAAGTGGTAAATGAAGTATTTTATGTCTTATATGGAGAAAAGAGAAGGCTACTTGGATAAATGGATCATATAGTGTAGGATGGTTAAACATTTCAAAGTGAGTACTTAATGATATGGTAGAATTAAGGCATAAAGGATTTTTTAAAATAGAGTAGGCAATATTTTACTCTGTAGTTAAAATGGAGATGTTGAAATTGGTGTTTAGAGGTGTCATGTAATGAGATTTGCATGTAATGAAAATTAATGATAAGTGTGGAGGACAAATAAGAGAGGGCAGGGATGAAGAGAGAAATTTGAGGCAGGACATTTTTTAAGATTTTGTCACAAAGTGACAGATAATGAATTACTAAACTAAATGTATATCAGTATGAGTTGAGAGAAGAAGTCAAATGCTTAGAGTCAGAACAAAGAGTAGTTGTGTATATAGGGTGAAGAAGAGAAAAAAATAAAATCTCCTTCTCAGGAAAATCCTGTGAGATTGCATCAACTTTGGTACTCAGCCTTTATCAGTACTTTCTGCCCCTCTAACTGAAGGGCTAATGGGTGGTTCAAAAACCTCTTCTCATAGCCTCCACTTAAAGAAGTTCCCTAAACCATTCCTCTCCTCATTTCCAAGTATTTGTACTTCTTGGACTGAATTTCAATATGCTTCCAGAAAAACTTCTCATCAGGAATATAATTATATTGTGAACTTGCCTTAGCTCTGATACTTATTTCTAATCAGTAATCTCAACATATTCTGTCTCTGGAGAACAGGCAAAGTTCTCCTCATATATTCCATTGAAAATGGACACTGATGCACTATAGCTAATATAACAGAGATTTGATTATTTTTTATCTGAGTCTCTCTATAACCCCTTTAAACTACTTTAAAAAGCATATTAAACTTAATTAACTTTCTGAATCAGAAAATCCATAAATTGTAGCAGTGAGTATATTTTAAGCTCAGGACAGTTTAGAAAGAAAGATAATTTTGTAAACATTGAAGTAAAAGCTGTCTGGCATCACAGCATAATAGGAGTGTCAATATCTATGTGACTTAGAAGTATTGGTGGAAGCACCAGGGAGAGCATCAGTAGCAGTTTGTGTGCAGGAATTGTAAAAATTGCTAGTAATAGGAATATGTAGTAAGAAAGTGATTCCAGGGGACCTTGTGCTATCACTGGATGCAGGACTAGGTAGGTACCATGGCAGCACTGTTGTTCATTACCTAATGTAGCATTGCAGTTCAAGGACAGAGAAGAACATTTGTAATTGTAAGGAAACAGAGTCTTATTTGTGTAAGGATCACAACACATAACAAGGGAACAATTATCATATTTCCCAGACCACACAATTTTGGAAGTACCAGTAATTTACAGATATCTTGTTAAATTTAAAAGCATTAGAAATGCATTGAAAACATAGTCAGATTATATATCCCTAACTCTTATTGGTAAGAAGAAAGTCAAAAGTCAAGAAATAGACTGGACAACTGAACAAACAACAACAGAGAGCATGACCATGAAAAGTAACTATAATAACAGGGAAGTTTAAGAAACAAATAAAAAGAAGACAATGACTTAAAAATATCTACTAGCAAAATCTCAAAAAAATGAAAATTACCCACAAGTCCAATAAGAATTCCTAAAAGAGACAAAATAATTTAAAAATTAAAGAAGAATGATATAATAGAGAAAAAAATGGGAAAAATAAGAACAGAATAAATATAAAAAATTTACAGTTTAAAAAAGTCGCAAAATGTTGAGAAAAATGAATAACATCTTAAAAATTAGAACAAGTCATCATGATACCATCATACCTTAAGAAACAATGAAATAAAGTCAAAAGAATGAAAAAAAATAGAAGAAAATCTGAAATATCTCAAAGGAAAAGCAACATACTTGGAAAAAAAAAGATGGAGTAATAATTTGAAAATTACTAGACTAGGGGGCAGAGCCAAGATGGTATAGTATAGGCAGGAAATTACTCAAGCTTGTTAGGATTACTAGGTGAGAACTCAGGTTGTCTGGACAGTGACAAGGTGAGAATTCAGGTTGTCTGGACAATTATTCAATTAAATTCAATACCTGGACCTCAGCCGACTCAACCCCAGCTCCAGAAGCAACCTCAGCTCCACCCCCATTCAGAAGTGGTACTATAGAGAGTATAATCAAGATAATTGAGGAGCAGAGTTTACTTGTAACCTGGGTACAGATTGCTAAACTCTTGGCTGCATTAAGATGCACATCCCCTTGGTTCTTAGAGGAAGAAAAGATAGATGTAGATAAATGGAAGCTAGTGGGATTTGAAATGAAAGAATTTCATGCAAAAAATGGGCCTCGTTCAATTTCTGCAGAAGTATTTTATATCTTCAACATAGTTCAATTAGCCTTAAACTATCAAGCAAGTTGTAGGAGAAGGAAAAGTTTTAAAAATCAACAGAGGAGGAAGTGTGAGGAAAAAAGAAAAGATCAAGATCTTGCCCTAGAGCAAGAGGATTTAAATGAGGAATTATGGTATGATTCTCTTGAAGAAGCTTCAACCCTGCCTAGAGAACAGATTATTGACAGGCCCACATCAACCCCACCTTCAGAGGTGGAGGAAGAAGGAGGGCCAGAAGCTGCCGGATCGCTCTCTGGGAAGAGATCTGCTGTGTCTACTCAAATCTCTCAGACAGATTCTTCTTCCTGTATTGAACCGTTGTCTCCAGGCAGTTGCTGTTAACTCTTGTCCAGAGAAGTGACTTCCCTTCCTGCAGAGAGCCGACTTCCCTTCCTGCAGAGAGCTGCGTCAAGCCAGATGTAGTGCAGAGTCTTCTTCTATCTCTGGGTGTCCTCTCTTTTATCCTTCCAGAGAATGGGTGTGGGATAATGCAAGGGCTTCTGGGAAGAACCACTTCAGCCAATGAGCTTGCTCCTTCTATCAAGTCAACCTGAGTTCTCACCTTGTAATTATCCAGACAACCTGAATTCTCACCTTGTCACTGTCCAGACAACCTGAGTTCTCACCTAGTAATCCTAACACAAGCTTTCACAGATTTCTTTGAAAACCACAGGAAACCAAGCTTCTGAACAGAATCTGACAGAATGAAATCACTTTTTTCAGGTCAAGATACATTGGAAATGACTTCAAGAATGATGCATTTCCCTGGAGTTAAAATGATGTTCAGTCCAATTCAAGTGAGAGTCTTGGTCCTAGCTCAGTAACGGAGCATATCAGTGGGGTAGCTTCCAGTACTAACATAGAAGGCAAATTCTGAAAAATTAGGCTGGGTCTTGTGTTCAAAGCCAAGGCTCAGTGTTGCTCAGGAAGCTTGAGTCAGCTCTCTCTTTATCCCAGGAGCAGAGCTTGACCATAAATGTTAATAAAGATAAAGCACAAAAAGAAAAATAAATGAACAAGAAACAGAAAAGGACCTTCACCATGGGAACCTCCTATGGTGACAGGGAATATCAAAATACTAATTCAGATGAGGTCAAAATATCCACAGAGAATATGACAACTGTATCTGTAATTAAGGCAGTAAGAAGAAAGAAACATACATGGACTGAGGGTATGGATATGAATGGAATTTGATGTGAGGATATCAAAGAAAAAGACATTAAGAGATGGGGGGGAAAAAGGACTGTACTGAGAAAAGGTTAAAGGGAAAGTAAAATGGAATAAATTAGATCACACGAGGAGGCACAGGAAACCTATAACATAAAGGAAGAGAAGGGAGGGGGTGAGTATTGTCTGAAGCTTAATCTCATCAGTTTGGGCCCAAAGAGGAAATAATCACTCAGATGGCAGTAGAAATTTATCTTACCTTTTAAGAAAGTAGGAGGAGAAAGGAAAAAGAAAAGGGAGGGGAAACCAAGAAGGGAGGGCAGAAAAACTATAGGTAAGAAGTAAGAGAAGAGAGGGGATATGATAAAAGGGAGAGTAGATAAAGAGTGCCATGGGTTGGAAACAAAATATTACTTAGGAGGGATGGGGGTAAAGAGAGAATAAAAGTATATCAACAGGAGAAAATAGGATGGGGGAAATACACACCTGGTAATCATAATCATAATCATTTTCCAATTCTTTACCACCACAAACTGCTACAGATATTTCTGCACTTATGGGTCCTTTTCCCTCTTTTGTGATTTCTTCAGGATAGAGATCCAGTAGTAGTGCAATTGGCAAATGAGTAGATTCCCATCATTTGGAGAATGGCTGAATAAATTATGGCATATGAAAATAATGGAATAGTATTCTTCTACAAAAATGATGAGCAGGCTTATTTTAGAAAGTCTTGGTAAGATTACTTGAACTGATGCTGAGTGAAGCAAGTAGAACCAGAAAAACAGTGTGCATATCAAAAGCAAGATTGTGTGATGATTAACTATGATATACTTGGTTCTTCTCAAAGGTTCAGTGTTATAAGACAAACCCATTAAAGTTTGGATAAAACATAATATCCAAATATAGAGAGAGGACTATGTAGACTAAATGTAATTCAACACATGCTATGTTCTTTTTTTTTTTTTTTTTTTTGCTTTTTTTTTCTCTCATTTTTTTCAATTATTCTGATTTTTCTCTCCTAACATGAGTCATAAGGAAATATATAAAAATGAATATAGATGTTTAAACAAAAAAAAAAAGTTTCTACATAAAATTGGAGAAAATTAAAAATTAAAAAAAATCATTTATTGTAGATGCTGCCAAATACTCAGTAATTTTGCCTGTGACTCCTTGAGAGTTGAGTTATTTTTGTCCGATAGCATGCAATATTTTTTCCTTTAGAGTATAGTTCTGGAGTTTTGCAACAATATCCCTTGGGTATTTCCTTGTAGGATCTCTTTCCAGAGGTGATTGATGGGTTCTTTCAATGACTATTGTGACCTTTGGTTCTAATATATTAGGGCAGTTTTCTCTGATCTCTTGAAGAACTTTCTAGCCTCTTTTTTTTGGTCATGATGTCATTAGTTTCCATTTGTTCCATTCTGGTTTTTAAAATGTGATTTTCTTCAATTAGTATGCTCATACATTTGATTAATTATGCTTTTCATGGTATTTTCTTTAGTGGATTTTCCTTTTTTTTTTCTTTTTTTTTTTTTTTTTTTTTACATTTGGTCTATTGTGATTTTTAGGAAATTTATTTCTTCAGTTTTTTTTTTTGTTTTTTTTTTCCCTTCCTTTTCCAACCCGGTGACTCTTTTTGCATCCCTCTTATTTCTTTTATCATCCTTTTCCTGTAATGGAAAAAAAATTTTTGATCAACTGTGGTTGGCAAAGAAACCAGAAAATAGAAAACAAGAACTTGGATTTGGGCATGACTTCAAAGGATCACATAAAAGAAATTTATATTTAAAGATGTTTTCAACAAGATATTCATAGAAGAGTCACTAAAGTTATTAATTAAATAAAATGCAATTGAGGAAGAGAAATTAATATATACTTTAAGGAGTGTCAACTTAGTAATAGAATGAATGGGTTAAAGAAAGATCATTGTTTTTGAAGTGGGATAATAATTGTCAAAATCTCTGCATTCATTTTCTAACTGTGTGACCTTGGGCAAGTCACTTAACCTCTCTGTGACTGAGACTTCAAATGTGCAGAGTAATGGGATTAGCTTCAAATCACTCAAAGTGGTGTGTGTGTGTGTGTGTGTGTGTGTGTGTGTGTGTGTGTGTGTGTGTATAAATAAATTATTATTTTTTTTAATTGACAAAACATACACTTGGGTAGTTTTTCTACATTGACCCTTGCAAAATCTTCTCTTCAAAGCTATCCCCTCCTTCCTTCCACCCCTTCTCCTAGATGGCAGGTAGTTCCATACATGTTAAATATGTTAAAGTATATGTTAAATACAATACACACACAAACATACATATACATACAGTTACCTTGCTACACAAGAAAAATCGGATTTAGAAAGAAGGTAATAATCTGGGAAGGAAAAACAAAAAAATGTAAGCAAACAATAACATAAAGAGTATAAATGCTATATTGTGATCCACACTCATTTCCCAGTGTTCTTTCACTGGATGTAGCTGGCTCTGTTCATTACTGATCAATTGGAACTGATTTGGATCATTTCATTGTTGAAGAGCGTCACGTCCATCAGAACTGATCTTCACGTAGTATTGTTGTTGAAGTGTATAATGATCTCCTGGTTCTGCTCATTTCACTCAGCATCAATTCATGTAAGTCTCTCCAAGCCTCTCTGTATTCATCCTGCTGGTCATTTTCTTACAGAACAATAATATTCCATAACATTCATATATCACAATTTACTCAGCCATTCTCCAATTGATGGGAATCCATTCAATTTCCAGTTTTTGGCCACTACAATTTCCCTTCTTTAATATATATTTGGGATAGAAGCCAGGTTCACTAAGAGTATATTTTATGATTTTCATCTTAGTAGAATATGTCTTTGAAACAATTCCTTATAAAATATTAATTTCACTGTAGATGTGAATGTATTATATTAATTTCAATGTTGTTCATTTTTAAAATGTAATTTGTATTTGAGGAAGCTATATATTTATATGTTTGCATGTGCCTCTGATATTATGTCGTAGGGTTAAATTCATGAAAATACATTACTTTGCTCAAACAGTTTGAGTCTTTTAGGTCTCTAAAAAGTAGTATCATTAGTATAATTATGACCTCTTCCTCTAGTCTCTATTTTTAAAACTCTACTAATTTAATTAATTAGCTTTTTATTTCCTTTTGCTGAAGCAATTGGGGTTAAGTGACTTGCCCAAGGTCACACAGATAGAAAGTGTCTGAGGCCAGATTTGAACTCAGGTCCTCCTGACTTCAGGGCTGGTGCTCTATCCACTGTGCCCCTAGTTAGCATTTTTTAATAGAAGCATATAAAATGTGTCTGTCACATAAATATGTGATGTCAGAGGCATCAAATGTCCTTTAATGTTGCAAATTACAACAAAAATGTGCTTCACCATTCTCTATGATTCTTAAACATATTTTCTCACTACTTTAGTATCTAAAAGCCTCCTAATTTAAAATAAAACAAGTCTACATAAACATATACACCTATTTACACACATCCACGCACTCTTAATATGCATGCATGTATGTGTGTATATTTGTATTAGACACAACAAACATGTTTGTGCATATATGTATGCATATATGTGTGTAATGTGAATATGTACATACACACACATATATATATATATATAAATTTGTGTGTCTGCACATATATATATATATATATATATATATATATATATATATACACACATGTTGGTAGAGAGATAGATTACTAGCATAGAATTTTGATTGAGTATAGAGAATTATTTTCTGATTTTTTCTTCAATTCTATTGAGGGCTATTATTGAATAGTACTATTATTGAAAGATATGTTGGTTAGAGGAGGAGAGATAGAGAAAAATCTAATTATATTAAATTAGACAGAAGTAGACATGAATTTACAAAGGTGATCAGCCTAAAGATCATTTTTGATGAATATTCATTTTTAAATAAATTTTTCTTTTTTTAAGGAAAAAAATAAACTGTTTGTGTTGCTTTAGTGTAATCTTCAACATATTTCCCTATGCAATCATAATTTTGTTTTTGTCATTTGTAAGGAAAATTTTAAATTTTGGGGGGATAAAATGTTCTTAATTCCTTTGGATTTTCTACTTTGCTGTGTTTACCAATCACAGGTGCTCAGTTTTAAAATTTCATCAACATGAACAGCATGTAGTAATACATTATGAATGATCATTAAAAGAGAATATAATACAGCTCAAGTATTTGAAGTATTTAACATGTAAAATGGAACTCAAAAGAAACATATTTGGAAGTGTTTTACAAAAGTTAAGAGAAAATTCCCTGGCATTATTGCTTAGATGAATAAAATTTAACTAGGTAAATAGCGTTTCTCTTTTTATATATTAGAATCATGTCTTCAAAGAATTAAGACTATAATATTGTGTTGCAGAAAATTGTTAACTTTTTCCAGATGTCTATAGAGGTAAATTATCTGAAACATTTTTCAATTTCCACAATTATGTTGTTGTTTAATCATTAATAATTATATTCTGTCAGTCAATTGATCAATAAATATTTATTAAGGATCTATTGCATAGAAGTAGAGCTAAAATGGTAAATTAGAGGCAGGGATTCACCTGATTTCTATCCCAATCTCCCCAAATACAATTAAATAATGACTAAACAAATCTTAGAGTAGCAGAATCCACAAAAAAAGACAAAAATTATTTCAAAATTTTTTAGCCCAGGACAACTTGGAAGGTTGAAAGAAAGGTGTTTTGCACCTGACTGAGAATGGAGCACAGGTTGGCCAAAGCCCCTCCAACATAGTCCTGCCCTCATCATACCAGCAATAAGTCTAAGAAGATACTGTATAATCAGTGGCTATGACAGCTTTTAAAATCTTTAAAGCTTTTAGACTGCAGACGCCAAAGTCAGCTTAGGTTGTCAGAAAAGGTGTGTGACAGCTCAGTGTCACACCTTTTAAAGCAAGGTCTAGAATAGAACCCCAGAAAACCAGGAGGTTTTCTACTGAAATACTGAAATAGCCAGAGGAACAATAGCAGCAACTTGTGGGAGTTTTCAGCTCATAGACAGTAAGAGATTTGAGCAACTGGTCAGAAAGAGTTTAGAAAGATTTTTGCTTTTACTGACACAGGATTTGGAATGCTTGGAATAGCTCACAGACCAAATAATAGATCAGGAGGGCAGTAAAGATACCTCTCCTTCAATTATAACACCTTGGAAGAACTGAAAAGTTAAAGGACCCTATGCCTAATTTAGGAAATAATTGAACCCCCGGCTCCCAGAAGTTGTTTTTGGACCAGACTTGAGGCTGCTCTCTGCAGGAAGGGAAGTCAGCTCTCTACAGGAAGAAGAATCTGTCCTAGAGATTTGAGTTGACACAGCAGATCTCCTCCCAGAGAGCGATCAGCAGCTTCTGGAGACAACAGCACATTACAAATTGGCATCCACAATGTGGGGCAAGGACTTTCCCTTATCCTGACAACGACTATTCTGGGTCCTTCAGAGGAGCTATACTGGACCATCGCAATTTGGCTGTTATACCATGCTCCAGAAGCATGGTATAACACATCCTCCACCCTAGAAGCAGCAGACTAATTTAACAAAGAATTAAAAATCAAGAGATAAGTAAGGAATTTGAGAAAACAACAGAAAAATTATGATCATAGAAAGGAAGATCAAAACAAACACTTAGAAGATAAAAATGTCAAAACTTCTATATCTAAAGCCTCTAAGAAAAGTATGAATTTGTCTCAGGTCATGCAAGATTTGCAAAGGATGTGTTTAAAATCAAGAAGAAAAAATAGAGGAAAAATTAGAAAAAAGAAATGAGAGTGATGCAAGAATATCATGAAAAAACAACTAAATTACTTGGTAAAGAAGAAAAAGTGAAGAAACTAACATTTTATAAAACAGACTAGGTCAAATGTAAAGGAAATACAAAGTCAGAGAAGAGAAGGAAACATTAAAAAGTAGAATTGGTCAAATGTGGGGAAAATCTACTGAAGAATGTACCTCCTTTAAAAAATGAATTGGGCAAAAGAAAAAGAAGACAGAAAAGCCCATTGAAGGATTTTTTTTAATTCTTAGAATTTAACAAATACAAGCTAGTAACTTTGTGAGACACCAAGAAACAATAAAACAAAACCAAAAGCATAAGAAAATATAATGTGAAATCTCCTTGGGAAAAACAATAGCAAATTAACCTGGAAAAATAGTTCCAGGAGAGAAAAGTTCATAGTTACTGAATTTCCTAAAAGCCATGATTATAAAACAGTAATCTAGATTTCATCCTTTAAGAAACTGTCAAGGGAAACTGCCCTTATATTCTAAAACCAGAAGGTAAAATAGAAATTAAAAGAATCCATTGATCACCTCCTTAAAGAGATCCCTAAATGAAAATTCTCAGGAATCTTATAGTCAAATTCCAGAATCCACAGATCAAGGAGAAAATATTTCAATAAGTCAACAAGAAACAATTCAAGTATCTTGGAACCACAGTTAGAATATGACAATTGGAGGGATTAAAATATGATATTCTGGAGGACAAAAAGCTAAGATTACAACCAAGAATCAGCTACCCAGCAAAACTGAGTATAATTCTTCATCAGGAAAATGGATATTCAGTAAAATAAGGAATTTGGAATCTTTCTTGATGAAAATACCAAATCTGAGAAAAAAAAAGGATTATCAGATATAAGACCCTAGAGAAGTCCAAAAAGATATACATGAAAGAAAAATCTTAAATAAATTAATAAAGTTAAACTGTTACATTCCTCCATGGAAAGATGATATTTATAACTGATGAGAACTTTCTCATTATTAGATAGTTAGAAGGAAAGAACACAGTTGTGAGTTGAATGTGAAGGGATGATATCTAAAAAATCTAAAAAAAATACTAGGAATGAAAGATAAATATCCTGGGAGAAAAATAAAGAGAGAAGTAGAATGGATTAAATTACCAGGCATAAAAGAGACAAGGAAAATTTTTTGTAGTGGAGAGGAAGCGGGGACTAGTAAGATGTTGTGAATAAATCTTACTTTCCTAATAACTGGCTCAAGTGGTAATAACAGACACAATCAGTTGTGTATAGCAACCTCCTGCAGAATAGCAGGAAGAGATTGAAGGAGTGATTGATAGGAGGTCAGATTAGGGGAAAGATAGAAGCAAAAAACTTTTCAGAAGGGACATGATGAGAGCCGTGAGAGGGGCAAATGCAATTAGCAAGAATAATTGTAAAACAAAATGAGTAAGTTCTTCTGATAAAGGCTACATTTTGAAAACATATATCAGTCCTGGAATAATTAAATAAAAATTGGTCTGTTATTATTATGAAAGGAAATGATCAGCAGAATGCTAGCAGAAAAATCTGAGCTGATGGAAAGTGAAAATATAGTGTGGGCAAAATAACCATAATATTGTAAGCTGATCAATTGTGAATGACATAATTATGCTCATCCATAAAAAATCCAAGACAAATCTGAAGAACTTAAAAAACACTATGTCTCATATGCAGAGAAAGAATTAATGCCCTCTAAATGCATTTTGACACTTACTTTTCCTCCTTTTTTTGAGTTTTTTTTTCTTTTTTTTTCAGAACATGACTATTAATGGAAATGTTTTGCATGACTACAATTTCATAACGTTTATTAGATTTCTTGCATTCTCAATGGTAGTGGGATAAGGGAGAAAGGGGAACAAACAGAAACTTAAAGTTTTAAAATTGAGTGCTAAAGTTATTTTTATAAGAACAAATATAATATTAAATAAGATCAAAAGGACTTATCATATATCAAACATTATGCTAGACTCAGTGAATAAAATAAAAAATGGAATTATCTCTATAGTAAACATATTCTAAAAGGGTAATGAGTACCTCTCAAATAAAAACCATAAATACAAAATGTTATACTTAATTTAGTATAACACAAGTTAATATATGTGGATGTGTGAAAAATGTTATGCATTTATAATCTCCAGCATTTTAGATAAAAAGACAAAAATTAATAGTGATTGACATAGAGACTGCTTAACTTTGATAATATGTGTGCACATATACAAAGATACACACATAGCTAGATATACATATATAGAAGATAGACACAGTTACTATAAACTCATATTTGGATCACGTTCATCTAAAAGAATCAAAACAAAAGCTTTACTTAGAAAGTAGCACTTGAGTATTGAAAGAAACAAAGATTCTAAGAAGCAGAATGAGAAGGAGCTAAAATTTAGGCATGATGGATATACAGTTCAAAGATGTGAATATAGAAGATTGAAAAATCAAAATGATATATATTATATGAGGAATAATAGAAACACCAATTTAGATGGATTGTAATATAACCCCCCCCAAAAGGAATTGTATATAATTAATTGGAAATATAGCTTCAAAACAAATGGCAAGAAGTTTTTATTTTATACTGGAGAAAATAGGGATTATTTTTTGAAAGGGAAGCCAATTTGTTTACTATTATAATAGTACAGAATGATAAAGGTATGAATTAGGCAGTAGCCTTGTGGGCAAAAAGAAACAGATAAGATTAACAATATAAAATGTATTGTAGAAGCAGAAACAAGATTTAGTAACTTACTTGATTTATGAGGTGAACTAAAGTGAGGGACCAGGGAAAAAATGTGTGTATGAAAAGGAATGACTATAAATATGATGGTGCCCTTAGGGAAGTTAAGAATTGCAGTAGAGTTAAGGAAGGTTTGAAGGGAAAGACAATTGTCCAATTTTAGATGTATTGAATTTCAGATGCTTATAAGACATCACATTTGAGATGCCTGAAAGGTAGTTAGGGATGCTATTGTAGCAAAAGGAAAAATATTTAGTCTGGGTATATAGATTTGGGAATTATTTCCTTAGAGATGATCCTGAATCCAAGTAGAGCTGTTGATATCACTGTGAGATATTATATATTTTTAAAAATTGAAGAGGACAAAGCATTATGTAACGTGCATATTTAGTTTGTGTGTCATGAATAGAGACAAAAATATTTGAATAGATATGAGAAACAGGAGTAATAAATATCATTTAAACAAAAAGAACAGAGTAGCAAAAGGATATGACTGACAGAGCCAAATGCTGCAGAGATCAGTGATGACTAGATTTGAGTAAAGGCCATATGATCTGATTATTAAAAGACAATTAAAAGATCACTATTAACTCTCCAAAGGGGAATTTCAGGTGAATGATCAGATTGTGCAATTAAGTGAGAAGATATGGACTTATTTACTTTATACTCTTTTCATAATGAATTTAGTCTATAAGTGGATAAAAGAGATATTTAGAGAAGATGGGCACTTCTTAATCTGTAAGAAGAGTAAAGGAAAAAATAGTGAACAGATATACTTTATGAGATAAGGAGCACAGGAGAAAGTTTAGGCCAAGTGTGTGTGTGTGTGTGTGTGTGTGTGTGTGTGTGTGTGTGTGTGTGTGTGATGTATAAGATAAGGGTTTTATATGAAAGGGGTGTAGAAGGAAAAAAAAAAAAAGAAGTCCATAAGGAAAGGGGGAATCTAATGGGGATTATTATTAGGGAAAGTTCAATGTTTGGCCATACTGAATGCCCAAATAAAATTAGATAGCCCTATCTAACAAAAATGAGTGTAAAGTAAAAATATTGGGCTCAGTGACTTTGTTAAATAGTAAATTTTCACAGTTCAGAACACAATATTGATTGGCATGAACTTTCAACAAAATAGAGAAATAGCAATTAGTATATTCATTCTAAAAAGTTTAGAATTATGAAAATAAGAAACATATCTTTTGCCGTTTGACCCAGAGACTCTATTAACAGGCAGATACTTCAGGAAGTTCAGTGTAGTTACTATTTCAAGAGATAGATAAAGGCCAGAGGTAGATCTCATTTTTGCTGATTCTAGTGCAGACTCTCTAATAACTTTAGGTTTTGCTTTCTTATAAATTTAAGTATATTGGCTATAATCCATTATAAATTGTGTAATAACTGAGATTAATATCTCAGAATGTGTGTGGATATACATATATATGCATATACTAATGTTGTGTCTGGGCTAGCCTTATCACTCCTCTTCTAAGATCAAGGGCTAGAGTTGGTACCAAGATCCTCCAGAGAGCTAGTCCGGACACAACACATTTATATAAAAACATAATAATTTAGAAAGTCAGAAAATATTGAATAATTGTTCCACTTTAATGAAATATTGTTATAAACTTCAATATATGAAATAGGAATTATTGAAATGTAATATACAGTCTGCAAATTTTCTGCAATCTTTTTTTTTTTTTTTCCTAAGACTTTCAGTTAAGGAGTATATATTGTATCTTTGGCAAGATATCGAGATTACAAAAATAACTTTTAGCTATTTAGTACTTAGTACTTAGTACTTTTAGAAAGCTTATATTCTACATACAAAAGAGAAATATAAAATTTATAAATTATATCTTAACAATATACCAATTTCTTACAAAGTATACATCTACTTTTAATCTCTAGGAAGGACTAATTATCTTTTGAAACACCTTCCGTTTTCTTTCACTTGAACATATACTTGAAGAAAACAAATTTTTGTTCAAGGTTATATCATTTTGTTTATTTTAAAAAATAATTGGCATTTTATGAAGAAAATTATTTATTGAAAAAGTACTTTATTTTATTTTAACTCATATTTAATATTTAGCTGCTTTTAGAAAAAAAGTAAATGAGGCTTGGAAGAAACTAGTTGAAAAGCTCCATTTAACATGTCTATGATTTTTTTATATTTCACAATAACTCAAGGTCCATTAACCATCCTATGAATTTTTTATTGATTTCTTTCAGACATTTTACCCTTGCTATAGGCTATTTTTATTATTAATATGATATTTCCCCTTTTTTCAGTGTGTCCTCATTCTTATTAGATTTGTTTATAGGAGTTTGTACTTCAAGAATGCTTTTTAACATCATTTTTTTTCCCTCTAGTCAATTCTCAATTTAATTTGTACTTCATTTTGTCTCTTGGGTCATTTGAAGTTTCAAGCTATCAGACTATAGCTTAGTAGGCAGAAATGTTTAAAATCCAGTTTACTTGATATTGATACTTTTGGGGAGTTGGGGGGAATTATTTCTTGTTTTTTTTTTGCTTATTTGCTTAATAAGAAAGTTACCAAAAATCACTAATCAATGTAAGTAAAGAATTCCTATCACTTCCAAGATCAACTTTAAAATGTTCTTACTTTGTTTCAAAATCCTTCATAAACTTTTTTTCCTTCTATCTTTTCAGTCTCATTATACCCTAATACCCCATTCACTCATCTATAATTCAATCCCCTGTTCCTCCAACAAGATCCTTTATTTCATAATTTGGGGCATTTTTACCAGCTGTCTCTCATAGCTCTCTCCATATATATCTTCTGGTCTTATTAAAATACCTTACCTTCTATTAAAAAAAAAAATCTTAATCCCTTTTGTACTAGTTTCTTTCTTTTGTCAACCTACTTTTATTTACCTTTATATATCTTCTTTTCCTCCAACAGTTTTTCCTCTGTTTATTTCACATGCTAGCTATTCAGTATCATTTACTTTTTCTTGAAAATATCCCATGTTTTCTTAGCTCCGACGCTTTGCTTATAAAACCTCTCTCCTCTTCTTTAGAACTCTATATATCTATTCATTTTGGATGCCTTCTTTATAAACTTTATGTTTATATGCTCAGTAAAATTTAATCTTTCTCTAACCTAAAATCATATAGCACTTTGATATTACTTTTCCTTTACTGATGCCATATCATAGTTATTTGTCTTTTTCTCATCTTTTTTGATTATATTATAAGTATTTTGAGGGAAAATATAATTTATTATTTTGTTTTCTATAATATTTAGTACAGTTTTTGAACATAAAAAAAAAACACCATGGTTTTTTTTTTTTTTTTTTTGAATGATCAATCAAGCATTGAAATGGCAAAATAAGAAAAATAGCAAGAAGACATTTCTCTCATGAACCTGGACACATTCTGCCACAACTCTCCACATGCTCTTTATGAAAATAACAAATACATAGAAGAAGCACACATGGAGAGGCATACATGTGGAAACAATGTCTGAATTAAAGCTCATACCAATAACTCAGGAAGTTCTAAGTTCAAATACAACCTCAAATACCTATTACTTTAGTGAAATAAAGGAATTTACTTAAGTATTTTCTTCCTCACTTTCCTGATCTGTAAAATGAAGATAATGATAGTACCTATTTCCCCTGATGCTGTGAAGATAATACCAAATACTTTTTTTTAAAAAATTGAAAACATTAAAAAATTATATGTTATATTTACTATTACCATTACCACAGACATTTTTATTTATTCATTTATGCTAAGATCTAGGAATATAAATTTTAAAAAATGAACATTTATTGTCTGCATCATGGAAGATATATACACATTAGTAGGCTATGTGAGTGGTAAAATGAGAGCATGAATTGAGCATGAAAATGAAATGTGGGTGAAGGACAAAAACAGAAAAGGAAAATAAGAAGAGAAAAGGAGGGAATCATAAGAGTAGAAGAAACAAGGTGAATGGTAAATAAATATGCTTCTATGTGATACAAATTTTTTATTTTTTCAGATTTTAAACATTTAGAATTCTGATATGCATCAACTTATTAAGTAATGGATGAATTAAATTTTGATAATGAATGGAATATGAATTTACTATCATAAAAATAATAAATATGCAATATTTAGAGATATATGGGAAGGTTTCTAAAAAATGGAATATAAAAAGAAATCAGAAAAGGATATATATAGCAACCATAGCAATGTACATGGGAAAAATGATAACAAAAACAAACAAAAAAAGATGATGATGCTATTTATGAAGACATGAAGAGAATGTGAACCTTGATCTTTGAACATGTTTTACTATGCATGCTTTCTTTTTATGAACTTGTCAAGATGAATGGTATAAAATTCAAAGAAAAAATGGGGGCTAATAGTCTTTTGGCCAAATATTATTTAATTAATTTAAAGTGTAATTTTATATATGTTTTGCTATATTTGTATTAACTATTTTATGATTTCATTTTAATGTGACATATTTGGAAGGCATTTGGGAGGCATTTTTTTTGGCTAGTAGATTGCTAAGTTCCTGTCCAAATATCAATCTAACAATGTCTTATTTCTTTTGTTGATAAATTGAGGGATTATGAAAGTGGAATGTTGAGGATTTTTCTGTATCTAACTATCTATCCATGTAGATGTAATATTTAGTTTTGCTTAATTGAATTTTTCTTTTCTTTAAAAAAAGTATTTTCTTAAGAAAAATAGTTCACTAGGATGAAGAGGAATATATTTTTTTTAAATGAAGATGATAAGGAAGATAGCCAATACAATTTTTAAAATATATATAATTCTTATTGTGTATAAAAGTTTTCAATGGCAAAACTCACTTTTCCTTAAAATCCAATGAAAGTTTGAAACTTTCATTTAAAAAAAAAACAAAAGCAAAAACAACAACAACAACAACAAAAAAAAAAAAAGAAAAAAAAAACTGAGAGAATAGTGGGAAGAAGGGAAGAGAGGATAATTGTAAGATGGTGAAATAAGACAGGAAATACAGGGCTCTCCAAATTCATCCTCAAAATAAGATAAAGTACTGCCTTAAACTTAATTTTGTGTGGCAGAAATAAATAAAAATTGGGTTGAAGCAGCTGTCTTCCTAAAACAACTTGAAAGGACCTTAGAAAAGACTTGATTCTCTGTTTAGGAATATTTATAGTGATTGAAGTGCAAACATCTCCAGGAAGACTTCACCTAATGGATAAACAACTCTGAAAAAAGCTTTCAGCTTTTCAGCTTTTTTTAGAAAGCAGCCTATGCTTCTGCAACTTTCACCTCATAAATTGTTTTCCTCCTACCATTAATCCAAAAAAAATATTCACATATTTAGGGTGAACAATTTCCTAATTCATCAATGTGCTTAAATTCTGTTAGTGACCCTCAACCTGGTTTAGCCCATCTGTCAAAGTATAGCTTTTAGACATGTTACTGTTTCTAGAAGGCCCAGATAAGAACTGAGTGGCAAGTTCATACCAAAGTCTTAGTGGAAGTAAATAAATATGACAGCAAGATGTTAGAGATCAAAGACCACTAAATTGATAGATAATCTGCAGAAAAATATATAGAAATAGCTGGGAGGAAGAGGTGAGTCTGCATCTTTTTAGGAACCTCTTGAGTAATATTTTCTCCACAAAGAAAGCAAACAGAGAATCCAACCAAGATGCCAAGATGGCATCCAAGAAAGGAAATGACAGTTCATTGAAGCTTTATTCAAGAAGAATGAAATGATTTAAGAAGACAGAAATATGTGACTAAAGAGATTGGAGCAGTAAATCAGCACTAATGAAATAATAAACCTGGATTCATATTCCTAAACACAGATTTTGGCATTATATAAATTGGAAGCAGATTTGTGTCCTTAAGAAAAGGAAAGTTGCTGATCTACGTAGTTATCCCTAGAGAGCTTCTCATTACAAAGAAAGCAGAAAAGAGTTAATGGTCCAGCAACAAAGACCATGAAGACAGTTCTAGAAAAGAAATTAAGTTTCCTGGACCCCATTGTTTTGGGAAGAATAAAAAGACGTTCTAAAAGGAATAATTTTCTTAAGAGATAAAAGGAGTTCATAGATACTCAAATAGAAGATTCCCTGCACTCAGAAACACCCAGTTCCAGGGTATTTTTCAAGTTCTAACAAGAACAAATGCTTAGCAAGTCATAGATGCAATGTCATTGATAATACTTATATCTTGTATAACAAGAGCATTGGAAGTTTAAATAATAAATATCATATCTTAACTTTACTGAGATTACCAGTATACTCCTAGTCATACTTTATATAACCCCAAACTAGCTAAATATTTCTATTTCTTATACCAAAAGAAAAAATTTTACCTTTATTTATAATCTTCTCCAACCAAGCTCCCAGCCACCATCATCCTTAGTAATACTTTCCTATCTCTTCTATCTCCTTACATCAACTATAAGCTGTTTTCCAAGACTACTCCAACAAATAAAAACTTTTCCTTTTCAGAATTCATAATACACATTTAATTGCATTGTAACTTACCTATTCTGATATATTGTTTTCTATATCATTGTTCTATATTATGGTTATATTGTTTTTGACATTATTTTTTTCCATTTGTCCCCAAATAGGTGGACAATTATTTAATAGTTGAGACTGTTTTAAATTTCTTCAGATAATCTATGATACCTATTAAAAGGTAAACTGAAGATATTCAATTTTTTTTTGATTAACATCAACTAAAAAGTGGATTTCATACCTGTTTTCAAAATGTTATTATTTGGAATATGGAATGTGCATCAATTCAATGATCCTTTGGAAGGTAACAGAGTATAAATCATATCACATGTTACTTGTACTGAGGAATTCATCTTTGGAGAAGCCATTCTGAAAAGTAAATGTTATATTTGAAAGCTAAGGAAATGTGGTAAAAGTAGGCATTTAGAAAAATGTTGACTCCTGTAAGAACTATAAAACTTGAGGGAGAATCTGACCTCTGACCTTTTCCTTTCTTCTTCAGAGAGGCACCATTAACTCCAATGAAAAAGTAATGTCATTCCAGGAATAAAATAAATGAACAGAAACATTAAACTTTATATTGCTCTGGGAGAATATACCAAGATTGCATGATAATCACTGAGGAATGTATGAAAAATAAATAGCACTATTTAATTGAGTGATGCAAATTTTGAAACAACACTAGTAAGTTGTGTGTGTATTTCCATCGCCAGTATCATGTCATATTACATTATTTATATCTACCCTCCAAAAAACTAATCAATTATCAATTATCATATTTTGAACTTCAACGTTATGTTTTACCTGCAGTCTCAAAATGAAATCTCCCTAAAGGGTTACAGCTGTTTCATTCTGGAACATCCATGCCCTCCTGCTGCCTATTCATAATGGGTAATCTCTCTGCCTTGTTGAACTCATGGAGAAGAGCTCAGCTCATCCATTCTTTATTTGTGTAGCTATGGTTCTGACTTTTTATATCATGTTTCAATACCATAATATTGCATGGGTACTTTCACTTCTTTCCCTTTATTCTTAATCTCAAGCCTTACTTCCACCCCCATTGTTCATTTATTTATCCTTTCATTTTTCCTCCTTTAGAATATTTATGTTCTCAGTAATATATAATCTCAAGAATGAGAACTTTGTATTTATTTCTCTAGCATTTAGCATGGTACCTGAGAAAGCCACCAATGTCTAGCACTTATATAGCACTTTCAACTTTGCAAAGTGTTTTCTTAGAACTCTCTTATTTTAGAATTATTTTAATCCTAAAGGAGATTTATTATTAGTAGTAGTGCTATTATTATGGTTTTTACTACTAGTAGCATTTCCCTTTTTCAATTAGAAAACAAGAGAAAGATATAGATTAAAGCAGAGCTTTTTAAGCTTTTCCCATTTGTGATCCATTTTCATCCAATAAATTTTTTATATGAGCCTGGGTATATAGGTATCGACATAAGCATACAAATCAACATTTACTGATAATAAGTTAGTAAATTTATTTCAAGGTCCCCACATTCAGTTACAAGATCCCATTTAAGATTGCATCCCACAGTTTAAGCAGCAGGAGTGAAAGAGTTCCAGAGAGTATAGCCTGTATGTCAGAGTAAAGTCAGGAAGCAGCACCAGCTCTTCCAGTTTCCCTCCAAAGCACAAGAAACCTAACCTTTGAATGGGGTCTGATAGAATGAAACCTCAGTCCACCAGTCTCAACCAGTCTTAGTCTGAGCCTGACTTTGTCCTCAGCCCTTAAATACCCTATTACAATTACATCATTACAGTATACCCAGTATAAGCCAATCTAGAGTGATTATATCATTGTACCATACTAGATATATCTGAACTAGAGAACCATTATCTCATCAATTCCACTAAGTTAATACCTTGTTTCAAGTATACTTCTTCAGAGTTCCACCTTTTACACTCCAAGAAAAATTACTGCAAGCTGACTGACAAAAACAATTCAAATATCAAAGAGCAATAGTCAGGGTTGACCAGGATCTGGCAGCTTCTACAGTAAAGGATTAGAAGGCCCAGAATACCATATTAAAACAATTAAATTATTAAAACAAGATTAAAACAATTAAATTAAATTAAATTAAAACAAGATTAATTGTTAATCTTGGGATTAAAAAAAGAGCTACTAACTACTTAATGAGACTCAGCATCATCTTTCAGTAGAAGAGATGGAACTTCAATGAAGTAAGAAACTTTCAATCACTTTTATCAAAAAAATAAAAATAAATAGAAAATTTAATCTAAAAACAGGACTCAAGAGAAGCATAGAAAGGAAAACAAGGGTATATATATATATATATATATTTATCTGTGAATAACATATATATGTGTATGTATATAATATACATATATATATATTTATCTGTGAATAACATATATATATATATTATTTGAAAATTAAAGAGGTTACATCACTAGATGGGAAAACATTAACTGTAATTCTTGAAAACCATCTGTTACTAGGATAGATGGGGGGGAGAGTAGAGGAGTGGCAATGGAGATCACATTGACTAAGGGTGTGATTGTGAATAGTCCCTGATGTAATCACATCAGAGAAAAATATATGAAGGAGAGAGAAAAGATCTGTACTGGGAACAGAGGAAAGAGGAGGTGTAATGGAATAATCAGATGACTTGAAAGGTACAAAAGTCCTATTACAATCTATGGAAAGAGAGGGGAATGAGCATTATCTGAACTTTGGTCTTATCAGTTTTGTTAGGTATAGAAATTTAACTAACCCTATAAGGCAGTAGGAGGAGAAAGAGGAAAAGAAAAGGGAGGGACAGGATAGAAGGGAGGGCAGAAACACTAGATGAAAAGTAAGAGAAAGGGGAGGGGTGATAGAAGATAAGGCAGTCAGTATAGTAGGTAAAAGCAAAACGAAACATGGTTAAGAACTGAGTGAAAAAGAGAGAACAAAAGTATAGACAGGGCAGAAAATGAAATGTAGAGAAATGCAGAACTGGTAATCATAACTGTGAATGTGAATGGGATGAACCGCCCATTTTTAGTAGAGTGGATTAAAAAACAGAACCTTACAATATGTTGTTCACAAGAAACATATTTGACACAGACACACAGAGTAAAGAAAAAAAAAAGCTAGAAAAGAATTTATAATGCTTTAGCTGAAGTAAAAATAAGCAGGGGTAGCAATTCTGATCTCAGATAAAGCAAAAGTAAAAACATCTTCTTAAAAGAGATAAGGAAGGAAAGTACATCTTGATAAAACATATAATAAACAATGAAGTAGAAAGGAACGTAAATGTGTATTGCCCAAGTGGTAGAGCAGCAAATTCCTTGAGAATATTTTCAGACACTTATAAAAAGAAATACACAGCAAAACCATTCTAGAGCTTCTCCTCTCAGGATCAGACAAATCTAATCACAAAAGAAATAAGAAAGAAACTAGACATGTTAATGGATTCATAGAAAACCTAGATATGATAAAACTCGGGAGAAAATTGAATAGGGACAGAAAGAAGTACACCTTTTTTTGGAAGTACATGGCACATACACAAAAATTGACCATGTATTAGGGCAGAAGAAGAAAAAATCAATTAAATGCATAAAGACAGAAATTAAAACAAAACAAAAAAATCCTTCCTTTTCAGACCATGACACAATTAAAGTTATATTCAATAAGAGGAGAGGAAAGAATAAAAACCAATTTGTAATTAAACAATCTTATCCATGGGGTGGAGCCAATGTGGAGGAGAAGCCAGATGGAACTTTTAAAATTCTCTCATTCCCTTTCTACCAACTATTTAATTCAGCCTCAAAAACAGCGCTTGACTTGTAAAACCCATGAAGTTTGGAAGTACAACTTACCAGTGGAAGAGAATCTGGAATATTGCCAGAAAAGGTTTGACCTGAGGTGGTGAAATTAGACCAGCACAGAGCAGGGATAGAAACAGGAGTGGGGCAGCCTCTGCAGTTGGAAGGTTTACAAAGAGTTCTCTGCCATAGTCTGACTGCTTTGCTTCAGTGGTGGAATAGTGGACCAGCAGAGAAGTTGGAGACAAAGGCAGTGGGTACTCTGAGGGACACCAAAGCCTGAGAGGATCTGGCTGTGCCCACCCAGGACTGGAAGTGACTCAGCACAAACAATAACACAGTGCTTAGTGGCACTCTGCAGTGAGGGGCTCCTGTTGGGGGGGAAGTCACACACAGCAGGAGCACAGACAGGAGCAGCCTTTCATCTGCACAGTGAGGGGCTTAGCCTGAGGTAGTGGAATTACCCCAGCTTACCTGCATTCCCCAGGAAGAGACACTTCTGGTGCCTTGAGGAATAGGATGACTGTTAATACTCAAAGCAGGTGTTTGTGGGGGGGCAGTGATACCTTTGCTCCTTAACCTCTAGCCTCATGGGCAGTCATTAATCCTCAAAGCTGGGCTCCTTGCAGGGCACTTACACAGCCCAACTGTGATACACATGCATACTATACTCACTTCCATGTGGAGCTCGTCCAAGAGCCCTCCCACACCTCAGCCATCTGTTGCAGCCCATTGAGAGGACAGATACAATTCATAAACCCATCCTTGCTCTGCAGAGGAAGCTGGTAATCTCCTTGCACTGAAGACAGACCTTGAAGGCTTTAAAAAAAAATGATTAAAAAGACAGCCTCCAGACAATACCCCAAATAACGCTCTTCTAGAAGAGACTACAAAAAAAAAAAAAAAAAAAAAGAAGAAAAATGGGGAAAGAGAAGCTGTGCAAGAGAATAACAATGTTCTGAAATGTGAATTAGAAAAGGTAAATAACTTCCTGAAATGTGAATTGGAGAAGGTAAAGAATTCACAGGAAGTGCAGGGAAACAGAATTAGGGAATTGGAAAAGGGAAAGTAGGACCTATGAATTGGAAAAGATAAAAAATTCCCCAAGAAAGAAGGATTTATGAATTGGAAAAATTAAAAAAAAATCACTGAAAATAAATTCAGTGAAATGGAAAAAAAAAATTCCATAGAGCAAAACAATTCATTTAAAAACTCAATTGGACACATACAAAGAAGTAAAAAAAAAAAAAAAAAAAAAAAAGCTAATAAAGAAAATAACTCATTTAAAATCAGAACTGAACAAATGCAAATTAATGATTTAATGAGACACCAAGATTCAGTCAAACAAAACCAAAAAAATGAAAATCTGAAGAAAAAATGGCCACTATCTACTTGCCAGAATGACAGACCTGGAAAATAGATGTAGAAGAGACAATCTGAGGATTATTGGACTTCCTGAAAATTGTGATGAAAAAAAGAGCCTAGATACTATTTTATAGGAAATCATCAGAGAGAACTGTCTAGAGGTAATAGAACCAGAAGGTAAAATAGGCATTGAAAGAATTCATCAAACACCTTCTGAAAAAGACACAAAAACCAAACCAAATCAAACCAAAATAAAACAAAAAACAAAAAAAACAAAAACAAACAAACAAAAAGAAAGCCTCTACAGAACATTGTGTCCAAATTTCAGAACCATCAGACTAAGGGAAAAATATTGCAAGCAGCCAGGAAAAAAACAATTCAAATACCAAGGTGCCACAATAAGGGTCACTCAAGATCTGGCTACATTAAAGGATCGAAGGACCTGGAATCTGATATTCCAAAAGGCAAAAGAACTTGGAATGCAGCCGAGAATAAATTACCCAGCTAAGTTTAGGGGGTGGGTGGGAAGAAGAAATGGAAAGGGGATAGTGTCAGAAAAGGGGAAAAGGGGAGATAAAAAGAGAGAAACTACATCCCACAAAGAGGCAAAGAAAACCTATCATATCTGAGGGAAGTTAGAGAGGGGGAGGATCATTGTGTGAACCTTACTCTCATCAGAATTGGCTCAAAGATAGAATAATTGACATATTGCTTTACAGAAAATTCTCTCTCATCTCATTAAAAAGGGGAAGAGGAAAAGGGAAAAGGAAAAGAGTAATAAGGAAAGGGAACAAGAAAGGGAAAGGAATTTAAGGAGAGGAGAGAGGGATACTAAAGAGGGAGGGTCAGCATGATGCAAGTGGGGCTCATAAGTTTAATACTGAGAAAGGGGTTCTGGTGTTACAAGGGAAAGAAAACATAATCTGGGGGATAACATATTGGCAGGAAATACAGAATTAGAAAATTTAACTGTATATGTGAATGGGATGAACTATCCCATTAAATGGAGGGAGATAGCAGACTGGATCAAAAGTCAGAACCCTAATTTGTTTACAGGAAACAGATTTAAAGCAGGGAGATACATACAGAGTAAAGGTAAAAGGCTGGAGCAGAATTTTTATGCTTCAAGTGAAGTCAAAAAAGTAGGGTAGCCATCCTTATATCAGATCAAGCAAAAGCACAAATTGATCTAATCAAAAGAGATAAGGAAGGAAACTATATACTGCTAAAGGGTAGCATAGACAATGAAGTGACTTCAATACTAAATATATATGCCTCAAGTGGTATAGCATCTAACTTCCTAAAGGAGAAGTAAAGAGAGTTGCAAGAAGAAATAGATAACAAAACTATAATAGTGAGAGATCTCAACCTTGCACTCTCAGAATTAGATAAATCAAACCACAAAATAAATAAGAAAGAAATTAAAGAGGTAAATAGAATATTAGGAAAATTAGGTATGATAGATCTTTGGAAAAAACTGAATGGTGACAGAAAAGAGTATACTTTCTTCTCAGAAGTTCATGGAACCCATACACAAATTGACCATATATTGGGACATAAAAACCTCAAAATTAAATTCAAGAAGGCAGAAATAATAAATGCTTGCTTTTCAGATCACGATGCAATAAAAAACTACATTCAACAAAAAATTTAGGGGTAAATATATCAAAAAGTAATTAGAAATTAATAATCTCATCTTAAAGAATGGAATTGAGTGAAACAGAAAATTAAAAAACAATTTATAATTTCACTCAAGATAATGACAATGATGAGATATCATACCAAAATTTGTGGAATGCAGCTAAAGTGGTAAAGAGCAAAAATTTTTATATCTTTAAAGGCTTAAAGAAAACAGAGAAAGAGAAGATCAATTAATTGGGTTTGCTACTTAAAAAGCTAGAAAAAGACCAAATTAAAAACCCCCAATCAAATACTAAATTTGAGATTCTAAAATTAAAAGAGGAAGTAATAATATTGAAAATAAAAATACTATTGAACTAATAAATAAAAATAAGAGTTGGTTTTAGGAAAAAAAAACAATAAAATAGATAAACCTTTGGGAAATCTGATTAGAAAAAAGAAAGATGAAAATCAAATTGTTAGTCTTAAAAATGAAAATGGGGAACTGTCCACCAATGAGGATGAGATTAGAGAAATAATAAGAAGTTACTTTGCTCAACATTATGCCAATAAATTTGGTAACCTAAGTGAAAATGGATGATTACCTCCAAAAATATAGGTTTTCCAGATTAACAGAGGAGGAAGTAAAATTGCTTAAAATAGTCCCCATTTTAGAAAAAAGAAATAGAAACATGCTATTAATCAGTTCCTTAAGAAAAAATCCCCTAGATCATATGGACACACAGTTGAATTTTACCAAACCAAAGAACAATTAGCTCCAATGTTATATAAACTATTTTAAAAAATAGGGAATGAAGGAGTCCCTACCAAAATTCCTTTTATGACACAGGACATGGTACTGACACCCAAAACCAGGTAGGTTTGAATATGGAGAAAGAAAAAACTATAGACCAATCTCCCTAATGAATATTGATACTAAAATCTTAAATAAGAATTAGCAAAAAAAGGACTACAGAAAAATCATCCCCAGGATAATACATCATTATTAAGTAGCATTTTTATACCAGGAATACAAGGCTGGTTCAATATTAAAAAAACAAACAAACAAAAAAACCTATCAGTGTAATTGGCCATTAATAACCAAATTAACAAAAATCATATGATCATCTCAACAGATGTAGAAAAAGCATTAGATAAAATCCAACATCCAATTCTATTTTTAAAAAAAAATTGAGAGTATAGGAATAAATGGGTTTTTCCTTAAAATAATCACTAGTATCTATTTAAAACCATCAATAAGCATCATATGTAATGGGGAAAGATTGCAACCATTCCCATTAAGATCAGGGGTGAAATAAGGTTGTCCATTATCACCATTACCATTCAATATTGTATTAGAAATGCTAGCTTTAGCAACAGGGTGGAGAAAGATTAAAGGAATTAGAGTAGGCAATGAGGAAACCAAATTATCATTCTTTCCAGATGATATGATGGCATACATAGAGAACTCCAAAGATTCAACTAAAAAACTATTAGAAATAATCCGCACCTTTAGCAAAGTTACAGGATACTAAATAGACCCACATAAATCATCAGCATTCTTATATGTCACTAACAAAATCCAAAAGTTAGAGTTACAAAGAGAAATTTCATTTAAAGTAACTACCGATAGAATAAAATATTTAGGAATCTATCTGCCAAGAGAAAATCAGAAACTATATGAGCAAAACTACAAAACACTTTCTGAAACAAATTAAGTCTGATCTAACCAATTGGAAAAATATTAAATGCTCTTGGATAGGGCAAGGAAATATAATAAACATGACAATACTACCTAAACTAATCTATTTATTTAGCGCTATACCAATCAGACTCCCAAGAAACTATTTTAATGACCTAGAAAAAATAACAACAAAGTTCATATGGAAAAGCAAAAGGTCAAGAATTTCAAGGGAATTAATGAAAAAACAACAACAACAACAACAAAACAATCAAATGAAGGTGGTCTAACTGTATCATATCTAAAATTATATTATAAAGCAGCAGTTACACAAAACATTTGGTATTGGCTAAGAAGTAGACTAGTTGATCAGTGGAATAGGTTAGGTCCAAAGCACAAAATAGTCAATAACTCTAATAACCTAGTGTTTGACAAACCCAAGGACCCAGCCTTTAGGATAAGAAACTCAATGTTTGACAAAAAATTCCTGGGAACATTCTAAAGTATTATGGCAGAAACTAGGCATTGACCCACACTTAGCATCATACACCAAGGTCAGGTCAAAATGGATTCATGACCTAGGAATAAAGAATGAGATTATAAATAAATTAGAGGAACATAGGATAGTTTACCTCTCAGACCTGTGGAAGAGGAAGGAATTTATGTCCAAAGAAGAACTAGAGATCATTATTGATCACAAAGTAGAAAACTTTGATTATATCAAATTGAAATTTTTGTACAAACAAAACTAATGCCGATAATATTAGAAGGGAAGCATTAAATTGGGGAACATTTTTTACAGTCAAAGGTTCAGATAAAGGCCTCATTTCTAAAATATATAGACAATTTGACTCTAATTTATAAGAAATCAAACCAACCTTCAATTGATAAATGGTCAAAGGATATGAACAGACAATTCTCAGATGAAGTTATTGAAACAATTTCTAGTCATATGTAAAGATGCTTCAAGTCATTATTATTTAGAGAAATGCAAATTAAGACAACTCTGAGATACCACTACACACCTGTCAGATTTTGCTAGAATGACAGGGAAAGGTAATGCAGAATGTTGGAGGGGAAGTGGGAAAACAGGGACATGGATATATTGTAGGTGGAATTGTGAATGAATCCAGCCATTTTGGAGAGCAATTGGGAACTATGCTCAAAAAGTTATCAAACTGTGCATATCCTTTGACCCCACAGTGTTGCTACTGGGTTTGTATCCCAAAGAGATCTTAAAGAAGGGAAAGGGACCTGTATGTGCAAAAATGTTTGTGGAAGCCCTCTTTGTGGTAGCCAGAAACTGGAAAACTGAGAGAATGCCCATCAAACTGGAGATTGGCTGAATAAATTCTTGTATATGAATATTATGGAATATTATTGTTCTGTAAGCAATGACCAACAAGATTAATTCAGAAAGGCATGGAGAGACTTACATGAACTGATGCTGAGTGAAATGAGGAGGACTAGGAGATCATTGTATACTTCAACAACAATACTATATGGTGATCAATTCTGATGGATGTGGCCATTTTTCAGCAAATGAGATGAAACCAAAATCCAATAGAGCAGTAATGAAACTGAAACCAGCTACACCCAGCAAAAAGAATTCTAGGAGATGATTATAAACCACTACAAAGAATTCCCAATCTCTCTAATTTTGTCCACCTGCATTTTGGATTTCTTTCAAAGGCTAATTGTACAATATTTCAAAGTGTGAATCTTTTTATACAGCTAAACATCTGTTTGGACATGTATACATATAATGTGTTTAATTTATACTCTAACAAATTTAACATGTATTGGTCAACCTGCCATCTGGGGTGGGGGGAAAGGAGGGGAAAAATTAGAACAAAACTTTTGGCAATTATCAATGTTGTAAAATTACCCATGCATATATCTAGTAAATAAAAACTGACTATAAAAAAGCCTCCAGGCTTATCTAGTCTTGGGAATAAGTATTCACTTTAGCAATGTCACTACTGGAAGTAATTTGGAGGATGTATGAGGAAGAAAAGGAGTAGCGCCTGATATCTTTTTTTTCACTAAGCTTACCCTGAAGGATGTCTGGTTTGTCATTCAGCAGTTTAGACTGCTACCTTGCAAACTGAACCCAAATAATGTGCACTCCCTTACTTTTCAAGGGACCCTAAGGGATGTGTGCATATGTTGAGAGCTTTTTTCTCCTCCTGATCTGGTGCACTTCATCATATATGTGAGTTTACAATTGCCCCAAGACTCTCCCTAAATCACTGGATCCTACTCTTTTTTTTCCCTCTCTTTCTCTCTGCCTCTGACTTTTTAAGTAGTGCTTATTCATTTTTCAGTTACTTCTGAAACCCCTTTTGTTTAGCCCATGTGATTTTTACAAAATAAAGTGCTCCTTTATGATATGACAATGTCTTTGTGAATTTTTTCATATTCTGAAACCACATTCTCAATCTAGTGCTTCATCAGTATGGTAAGAATTAAGTAGAAATATATAAATAACTTGGTATTTGCCTGACACAAATAAAAGTTTATAAAAAGCTTTTATTATTACTGCTGTTAGTATTCCTTCCCTTTACACTTCTATTGTAAAAAACACTGTTTTGATTCATTATAAAATTTTGATTTGTAGGTTTTGTGTGAAAAATCAGTGTACTATCAGTCATTGTTTTTGTGCTTTCAAGTTTTTATTGTTTTTCTTGGCATTATTGTTTACAAAGGCAAAACAAGATGAAAAAATAAATGACCAAGTTGTTGATCATATGATATCTGAGTGACCCAATAAAGTCTTTCATTTATCCTCAAAAAGATGGACTGTGTAGTAGAATAGTATTTTTCCTATTATTAGGACCATTTTGTTTGCTGAAGCATCACCATTGTTGACTTGATCGAAAACATTTTGTTGCCACTTTGTCTCTTGTGTATCTTCCCTGTATAGTAGTCTACAGATGCAGCTTATCTATTTTGACAAACAATGTATCACAATCCCCAACATAGTTTCTTTTTTTTCCCCACAGAGACATTTTATCTTGCCTTTTCTTTTCTTTCTTGAGGGAGTGTGAGAATAGTTCATTTACCCTCTGTCTCTATTTCCATAGCAAACCTCATTCAAATTATAAAATAAAGGAAAGCTTATCCTTATCCATTTTCCTTGTTCCTTTTTGTACCTCCTTTCTCATCCCAGAAATGAGTATGCTGATGTAAGCATCAAACTTCCAAGAAGAAGACACATGAATACACTTTCCTGAATCTACTTTTTCCTCTCTTTGAAACCACATGCTTTCTCTTTGATTTTACTTCTTCTTCTAATCAAAGGTAAGGAATTCATGACTCCCTTTTTTCACATCCACTATCTTTTTTTAGAATTAATCTTTTTAAATATTTTTTCTTTATTGATGATATAAACTTTTTGGGATATGATAGAACTTCTTGAAGACTACTTACTTAGCTGGGATAGATCTCTGTATCAAAGCCATCAAAGTCCTTTTGTCATTGAAAATCAGGATTGCTGGAAACAGCTTTCCAAATATCAATTTCATATTCAGTAGCACTTCCTTTGTTCAGTGACTTTATGAACATCACTTTCTTTTTTTTTTTTTTTTTTTAATTTTTTTTATTATATATATATATATTTTATAATATTATCCCTTGTATTCATTTTTCCAAATTACCCCCCCTCCCTCTATTCCCTCCCCCCGACGACAGGGCAATACCATACATTTTTACATGTGTTACAATATAGTCTAAGTACAATACATGTGTGTGAATATCATTTTTCTTGTTGCACAATAAAACATTAGAATCCGAAGGTACATGCAACCTGGGCAGACAGATATTAGTGCTAACAATTTACATTCCCCTCCCAGTGTTTTCTTCTCTGGGTGTATCTACCTCTGTCCATCATTGATCAACTGGAAGTGAGTTGGATCTTCTTTATATTGAAGATTTTCCACTTCCATCAGAATACATCCTCATACAGTATCGTTGTTGAAGTGTACAGTGATCTTCTGGTTCTGCTCATTTCACTCAGCATCAGTTTGATTTTAAGTCTCTCCAACCCTCTCTGTATTCCTCCTGCTGGTCATTTCTTACTGAGCAATAATATTCCATAACTTTTCATATACCACAAATTTACCCAACCATTCTCCAACTGATGGGACATCCATTCATCTTCCAGTTTCTAGCTACAACAAAAAGAGCTGCCACAAACATTTTGGCACATATATGTCTCTTTCCGCTCTTTAGTATTTCTTTGGGATATAATCCCAGTAGTAGCGCTGCTGGGTCAAAGGGTATGCACAGTTTGATAACTTTTTGGGCATAATTCCAGATTGCTCTCCAGAATGGCTGGATTCTTTCACAACTCCACCAGCAATGTATTAGTGTCCCAATTTCCCCACATCCCCTCCAACATTTGTCATTATTTGTTCCTGTCATCTTAGCCAATCTGACAGGTGTGTAGTGGTATCTCAGAGTGGTCTTAATTTGCATTTCTCTGATCAGTAGTGATTTGGAACACTCTTTCATGTGAGTGGATATAGTTTCAATTTCTTCCTCTGAGAATTGTCTGTTCATATCCTTTGACCATTTATCAATTGGAGAATGGTTTGGTTTCTTATAAATTATGGTCAGTTCTCTATATATTTTGGAAATGAGACCTTTGTCAGAACCTTTGTTTTTTAAAATATTTTCCCAATTTGTTACTTCCCTTCTAATCTTGTTTGCATTAGTATTATTTGTACAGAAACTTTTTAGTTTGATGTAATCAAAATCTTCTATTTTGTGATCAATAATGATCTCTAGTTCTCCTCTGGTCATAAATTCCTTCCTCCTCCACAAGTCCGAGAGGTAGATTATCCTCTGTTCCTCTAATCTATTTATTGTCTCCCTCTTTATGCCTAAATCATGGACCCATTTTGATCTTATCTTGGTATATGGTGTTAAGTGTGGATCCATATCTAATTTCTGCCATACTAATTTCCAGTTTTCCCAACAGTTTTTTCCGAATAATGAATTTTTATCCCTAATGTTGGAATCTTTGGGTTTGTCAAAGATTAGATTGCTATAGATGTACCCTTTTTTGTCCTTTGTATCTAATCTGTTCCACTGATCTACCGGTCTATTTCGTAGCCAATACCAAATGGTTTTGGTGACTGCTGCTATATAATATAGCTTTAGATCAGGTACACTTAGACCACCTTCCTCTGAGTTTTTTTTCATTAGTTCCCTTGCAATTCTTGACCTTTTATTCTTCCATATGAATTTTGTTGTTATTTTTTCTAGGTCATTAAAATAGTTTCTTGGGAGTCTGATTGGTATAGCACTAAATAAATAGATTAGTTTGGGGAGTATTGTCATCTTTATTATATTCGCTCGGCCTATCCAAGAGCACTGAATGTCTTTCCAATTATTTAAATCTGATTTTATTTTTGTGGCAAGTGTTTTGTAATTTTTTTCATATAATTCCTGACTTTTCTTTGGTAGATGGATTCCCAAATATTTTATACTCTCAACATTTGTTTGGAATGGAATTTCTCTTTGTATCTCTTGCTGTTGCATTTTGTTAGTGATATATAAAAATGCCGAGGATTTATGTGGATTTATTTTGTATCCTGCCACTTTGCTGAAATTTTGAATTATTTCTAGTAGCTTTTTAGCAGAGTCTTTGGGGTTCTCTAAGTATACCATCATGTCATCTGCAAAAAGTGATAGTTTAATTTCCTCATTTCCTACTCTAATTCCTTGAATCTCTTTCTCGGCTCTTATTGCCGAGGCTAGCGTTTCTAGTACTATATTGAATAGTAATGGTGATAGTGGGCAACCTTGTTTCACTCCTGATCTTACTGGGAAAGGTTGCAGTTTATTTCTATTGCATATTATGCTTACTGACGGTCTTAAATATATACTCCTGATTATTCTAAGGAATAATCCGTTTATTCCTATACTCTCAAGAGTTTTTAGTAGGAATGGATGTTGGATTTTGTCAAATGCTTTTTCTGCATCTATTGAGATGATCATATGGTTCTTATTAATTTGATTATTAATATGGTCAATTATATTAATAGTTTTCCTAATATTAAACCAGCCCTGCATTCCTGGAATAAATCCTACTTGATCATAGTGTATTATCTTGGAGATGATTTTCTGAAGTCTTTTTGCTAATATCTTATTTAAGATTTTAGCATCAATATTCATTAAGGAGATTGGTCTATAATTTTCTTTCTCAGTTTTCGATCTACCAGGTTTAGGTATCAGTACCATGTCTGTGTCATAAAAGGAATTTGGTAGGACTCGTTCATCCCCTATTTTTTCAAATAATTTATATAACATTGGGGCTAATTGTTCTTTAAATGTTTGGTAGAATTCACATGTGAATCCATCTGGCCCTGGGGATTTTTTCCTGGGGAGTTGATTAATAGCTTGTTCTATTTCTTTTTCTGAAATGGGACTATTTAAGCAATTTATCTCCTCCTCTGTTAATCTAGGGAGCCTATATTTTTGGAGGAAGTCATCCATTTCACTTAAGTTATCAAATTTATTGGCATAAAGTTGGGCAAAGTAACTCCTTATTATTTCTCTAATTTCCTCTTCATTGGTGGAAAGATCCCCCTTTTCATTTGTAAGACTATCAATTTGATTTTCCTCTTTCTTTTTTTTGATCAAATTTACCAAAGGTTTATCTATTTTATTGGCTTTTTCATAAAACCAACTCTTGGTTTTATTTATTAATTCAATAGTTTTTTTACTTTCAATTTTATTGATTTCTCCTTTTAATTTTTGTATTTCGAGTTTAATTTTTGGTTGGGGGTTTATAATTTGGTCTTTTTCTAGCCTTTTAAGTTGTAAGCCCAATTCGTTAATCTTCTCTTTCTCAATTTTCTTCAAATAAGCCTCTAAAGATATAAAATTTCCCCTTATTACCGCTTTAGCTGCATCCCAAAGATTTTGATATGATGTCTCATCATTATCATTATCTTGGGTGAAATTGTTAATTGTTTCTATAATTTGCTCTTTCACCCAGTCATTCTTTAAGATGAGATTATTCAGTTTCCAATTACTTTTTGGTCTATTTACCCCTAACTTTTTACTGAATGTAGCTTTTATTGCATTGTGATCTGAGAAGAAGGCATTTATTATTTCTGCCTTCCTACATTTAATTTTGAGATCTTTATGTCCTAGTATATGGTCAATTTTTGTATAGGATCCATGAACTGCTGAGAAGAAAGTATATTCCTTCCTATTGCCATTCAGTTTTCTCCAAAGGTCTATCATACCTAGTTTTTCTAATGTTCTATTTACTTTTTTAATTTCTTTCTTGTTTGTTTTGTGGTTTGATTTGTCTAAATCTGAGAGTGCAAGGTTGAGATCTCCCACTATTATAGTTTTACTGTCTATTTCTTCTTGCAGTTCTCTTAACTTTTCCTTTAGAAAGTTAGATGCTATACCACTTGGTGCATATATGTTTAGTATTGATATGGCTTCATTATTTATGCTACCTTTCAGCAGGATATAATTTCCTTCATTATCTTTTTTAATGAGATCTACTTCTGCTTTTGCTTGATCTGAGATAAGGATAGCTACCCCTGCTTTTTTGGCTTTACCTGAAGCATAATAGGCTCTGTTCCAACCTTTTACCTTTACTCTGTATGTATCTCCCTGCTTTAAGTGTGTTTCCTGTAGGCAACATATTGTAGGGTTCTGCTTTTTGATCCAATCTACTATCCGTCTCCGTTTGATGGGATCGTTCATCCCATTTACATTTACAGTTAAAATTACTAATTCTGTATTTCCTGCCATCGTATTATCCCCAGATTATGCTTTTTTCCCTTGACCCCCCTGATCCCCCTCCCGGATATTTAATTTACAGACCCCCCTTGTGACGCGCAACCCTCCCTCTTTTTTTTTTTTTTTTTTTTTTAGGATCCCTCCCCCCTCCCTCTAAGTCCCTTCACTTATTCCCCTTTTCCTTTTCCCTTTTCCTCTCCCCCCTTTTAATGAGGTGAGAGAAAATTCTCTGAAAAACAAATATGTTAATTATTTATTCTTTGAGCCTCTTCTGATGAGAGTAAGATTCACACAATGATTCTCCCCCTCACTAAGTTCCCTCAGATATGGTGTATTTTCTATGTCTCTTCCTGGGATGTAGTTTCCCTCTTTTTATCACTCCTTCCCCTTTTTCTGAACCGACCTCCTTCCCTTTACTACACCCCCCTTTTTTTCTTTTATATCAGTAAAATCAAATTATCCTTGAGTATTTTTTATATACCCACAACAGAGTTACAGTTCTCAAGGGTTCTGTGTACCTTTTTCTGTTTCTCTTCAGTCTTGTGGATGTAGATCAAATTTTTTGTTTAAGTCTGGTTTTTTTCTTAGAAACATATAGAATTCCTCTGTTTCATTGAATGACCATCTTCTTCCGTGGAAAAAGATGCTAAACTTAGCTGGGTAGTTCATTCTTGGTTGCAGTCCTTGATCTTTTGCCTTACGGAATATCAGGTTCCAGGCCCTTCTATCTTTTAATGTGGAGGCAGCCAGATCTTGGGTGACCCTTATTGTGGCACCTTGGTATTTAAATTGTTTTTTTTCTAGCTGCTTGCAGGATTTTCTCCTTTGTGTGGTAATTCTGCAGCTTAGCCACAATATTCCATGGTGTTCTTTTTTTAGGGTCTATTTCAGAAGGAGTTCAATGAATTCTTTCTACATCTACTTTCCCTTCTGTTTCTATTATCTCTGGACATTTTTTTTTTTTTTTGATAATTTACTGTAAAATAGAATCTAGGCTCTTTTTTTGGTCATAGTTTTCTGCAAGTCCAATGATCTGCAGCTTATCTCTCCTAGATCTATTTTCCAGGTCTATAGATTTTCCCAGTAAGTATTTGACGTTGTTCTCCAGCTTCTCATTTTTTTTGTTTTGTTTGACTGATTCTTGGGTTCTCTGTGAATCATTCATTTCTATTTGTTCCATCCTGACTTTTAAGGAGTTATTTTCTTCTTTCACAGTTTTTAGTTCTTTTTGTAAATGCCCAATTTCGTTTTTAAATGAATTATTTTGCTCTATTGAATTTTTTTCCATTTCCCTAATTTTTTTTTTTTTGAGAATTATTTTCTTTTTCCAATTCAGAAATTCTATTTTCTTGAGACTTTTTTATCTTTTCCAATTCAGAAATCCTACTTTCCTGTGTTTTTTTAACCTTTTCTAATTCACTAATTTTGTTTCCCTGCATCTCCTGTGAATTCTTTATTTTTTCCAACTCCAATTTCAGGACGTTGTTATTCTCTATCATAACTTCCCTTTCCTTGCCCCATTTTTCTTCGATCTCCCTCAATTTCTTAAGAGCTTCTTCTAGGAGAGAGTTATGTGATGGGGGGCAGGAATCGTTCCCCTTTAGGTTGTTATCTTCTGAATCTTTGCTGTTAACTTCCTCGGGGTTGGGTACCCGCTCTTTCTCTGTATAGAAGGAATCTATAGTTTTTCTAGCTTTTTTGCTCATACTTAAAAAATGTTTTGGGGTCTGTCCCTGGGGTAGGAAATTATTTACTTCTTTACCAGCTTCCTCCCAGACCGGATGGATGCAGCCGCCCCTGCGCCCGCGCTAAGAGAGAGCTCCGGGAGAGAGTTCCCCACCCCCTCCCTGGAAGTGCCTCAGAGTGATTAGCACTGCTGTGCTTTGAGGGCGTAGAATAGTGAAGACAGCAAGAAGCTCAGCCTATGTGTCCGGGTGGGGCGTGGATGTCTGCAGCAGGTGACGTGAGAAGCCCCTGTGCTCAAACTGGAAGTGTCTGCCAGAAACCGCGGTCCCTAGTTCAAAGGTTCCGCTTCTCTGGGACTTCCTGGAGCTGAGTTCCACTCCCTCCAGCTAAGCTAGGCAGTGTGTGTTGCCTTGGGCCGTATCCACCCACTTGTCAGTCTCTTAACTATTCTCAGGAGGTAGCCGAGGCCACACCCCCTGGTGCCTGAGTCACCCCCAGGGTCCGGGGAAAATCTAATCTGAGTTTTAAAATATTTTGGCTTTCTCTTCTGAACTGCTAAATAATTAGCAGAGAAGAGCTAACAGCTTGTGCCAGATTCCTTTACCTCAGTGGCTTCTCTGATCCCAGAGCCCCTCCCAGCGCAATGGGCGCAGTGTGCCCCTACCCCACCGTCTGTGCTGGTCTTTCTTATTCCTCCCCTGAGAACTGACCTTTCCTGTTGAAACTCCAGATTCTCTTCAGCTGGTAAGTCGTGCTTCCAGTCCTTGTGGTATCTATCAGTCCTGAGCTAATTTTGAGACTTAATTTATCTAATTGGTTGTGAGGGAGTGAGGACGTTCACTGAGTAGTGTGTTTCTTCTCCGCCATCTTGGCTCCGCCCCTGAACATCACTTTCTTTAGCCCTTTGACTGCTGGATGTTTGGAAAAGAAGTAGGATTCAGGAAGAATAGCATTTTGAGTATTTTTTCAGATTCTTAATAAGTCTCTTTAAATAGTTATAGCATTTCTAAAATGAAATTGAAATTTATTAGTCCCAGTTTCCTCAAAGAACTAGTTAAACCAGTGTTTGAACTTCTTTATCTGACATCAGTGTTTTTTGTGTATGAAAATTGATCAACAAGGTAAAGGATAAATACAGTAGGCTTGTTAATTTAACATATCTAGGAGACATTCAATTAAATGTCTAACATGTCTAGAGATGTGAGAATGAAAGGTAGTTGAGAGGTAAGGCAACAATGAGAAGGTCTGAGAATCATTTACATGAAGATGACTATTGAATCCATGGGAGCTAATAAGATTATGAAGTAAAGTAGGATGAGGGGGGGGAAAGAAGAAATCCCACAAAAAATATTAGAGGGAAAGCAAGCAATGCTAATGATATGACTTGAATTAAAGTGCAACAACACATAATGAAGAGCAGTTGAAAGGTAGGAGAAGAGTAGTGTCTTGAAAACTAAGGAGAAGAGATAAAAATATTTGGGAAAGGTACTATAGTTAATGGGATAATAAATTGATTAGGGAGGTGTTAAATGATACATATTTGTATTGTTCTTAGTCAACACATTTTCATAATTTGGTCTACTTTTGTTCAGTAGCACATGAATAGGAGTGAAGCTATGTAATGGAGGGAATTTTTCAAGGCCAAACTTGATAGAAGAAAGATTGATATGAGGAAAGGGGACTTAATTAAAGAAGAAAATATTGAGTTAGGTTGGCCTACCTAATGAAAAGATGGAAAAGTTAATAAGAACATTATAAGAATGATGTAATGAGGAATACATAGATTGAAGATTGAGGTTAGTATAAAAAGCAGAATTAAGAGCTTCAAGGCATAGAAAGAGGTGAAATCATAATAATTTGATCAGAAAAAATGAGGTTTTGGAATTGCCAAATATATCAGTGAAACCCTTTTGGGTAATAGGAGAAAAAGAGCATATAGCAAAAGTGTAGTGAGATCATGAGAAATGAGGAAGTTGAGGAGTAAACTGTTATTCTGTTTTAAGAAGTAATAATGTATGTATTGATGCCTTCATTTATGACTATAGGATTTGGTAAGAGAGGAAAAGAATGTGATTGAGTTATTAAAATGATGTGTAATTGAGGAGAATATTGTTAAAGTCAGTAGGAAATAGCCATCAAAATCTTGATAGTACGGTAAAGATTAATAAAATGATCCTCTTAAAAGAAAGTAAGGATAGTCTAGGGATAGTTTTGGAAGAAACAATTAGGAACAAAGAGTAGTCCAACAACTCTATCTTGATCAGTATGTTTGGGGGAAAGAATGACCATGTAATCAAGGCGAAAAATGTTGGCTAGGAAAACCTCAAAATTAAAAAAAAAAAGTACAGAATTAACGAGTATAATAAAGTTGTGAGAAAGGGGGAAAGAGGGGAAAAGATTAGATGAAACAATTTTTCCCCCCCAATGGAACAGTCATTCCAAAAATAAGCCACAGAAGTTTATCTGCAAAACAAGGGGATTAAACCTGAAGATTTATATTATTGCTTCCTTATCAAATGCCTTGTGAAAGCCTAATTTTCATTGCTGTTAATGAATTATTCTTTAATTTTGTAACTAAAAATCTTTAAATTAAAATATTAATTTAATTATTCTTAAATTTCCAAACAAGCTAGAATGACCTTGATACATGACAAGGAGACTAGTACACCATTTTGTTCAAATATTTGAAATTCTGTTCTGTTTTGTAATCAACCAAAAATAAATATGAGTTCTTCCATAGTTTCCATATTTTCAATTTATTTGAGATGCTAAAAAAGTGATTTATTTTTTGAATCTCTCTTGAGGAATTTTGCTTCTCCTTCAGTAATATAGTTTTTAAGGATTTATCCAATTCATATATATATATATGTATATATAAAACAAAATGTTTTGTATAGATCAATTAGGAATTTAGTTTAATAATCCTTCTTCTTTTAATCATTTTTTTTAAATGCAACTCACATCATCCTAGGTTTTTTGTTTTTGTTTTTGTTTTTTGTTTTTTTTTTCCCCTCCCAATCCTATGGCTTTGTTCTTACTTCAGACATAACACAATATACTTACAATTTATTTATACTAAACATAGATCTCCTGATCTCCTTTATTCATGATATACCTAATGTAATCTTTTTTTTGTAATTTTGAAAATTCAAGGACAGTAGAGGCTTAAAAATAACTTTTAAAATATGATTTATTTATTTTTAACATGCTTTTCTTTTTAAAAACTGACTTCAAGATTTTCTTTCTTTTTCTCCCATCCATATTAACCACAGAGTGATAAATAAGAGAATGGAAATTATACATTAAAATTATGCTCAACAAATTTCCCTATTAGACATCACAAAAAGAAAAAAAAAACATTAAACAAGAAAAATATATTTCATTCTGCTTTCAGTATTTTTCATTTGTCTTTCTGGAAGAAGATCGTCCTTTTTCATCATGACTTATTCAGAATTAGCTTGGATGCCAGTATTAAACAAATTAATTAGTTTTTCTCAGTTGATCGTCATCACAATTGCACGATTATCTCTTAGTTCTCAATGCATTTTGCCTCATTTCATGTGGGTCTTGCCATATGTGTTTGTTTGTTTTCCTGAAATACCCTCTTATAATTTCTAATAGCAACATCTTATTTCATCACAAACATATGCCAATTTTTTTTTGGTCAGTAGTCCAATTGATGAGTACCTCCTTGATTTCTAATTCTTTGCCATCACAAAAAACAAAAACAAAAATACAACAACAAAAAACTCTGCCATAAATATTTTTGTACACTTAGGAACTTTTTTTCTTTGATCTCTTTGGAATATACACCTACTAGTTGCTAGAGAAAAAAAAAATGCTGTTTTATAACCCTTTGGGTATAGTTTATATTATTCTCTATAATGGATAGACAGGTTCATAACTCCATCAAAATTAATAACTAATTAACTATTTATCAATTGGAAATGGTTCTTATTTTTAAATTTTTTCAGTTATTTTTTATAATTGAAAAATAAGGTCTTAATTAGAGAAGCTTGTTATATTTTTGTTTATTATACTTTTTTAGCAAACTTTAGTTTCCCTAATCATTTATTTCAGTTAAATCCATTTTTGCTTTAGCTTTATCTGATTTCAAGATACTCATCTATGTCTTCTTCACTTCACCACTCAAAAAGTGTAATAGATTCTACTCAAACCCTTTCTTTGAAATCTGCACATGTTGTTTTGCCCCAGGTTTGTATCTTATATGCAATATAATGTAGAATTCTTATTTCCAATCCATTCTGCTATCAACTTTCATTCTTTAGGTTATCTTGTTCCTTTCATTTTAATAACTATGCTTTCTAACAGTTGATTTTCCTAAATCTCATTTTCTTCTGTTAATCTCTCTCAGACTGCATCATTTTCTTCAAAAATTGTTGTTCTTTCTGACCATTATTTTTCCCAATGGGCCCTCCTCTTTACCATTGCCCATCCTTGTCTATTATCATTTTCCTTTTCTATCTTTATTGGATAAAATATTTTTAATCTAAGTATGTATATATATGCATGTACATACATATAATATATTCATTATTTCTATAGGAATATTATATATAATATAAATATTTTGTTTTTAAGGGCTTATTTCCTCCAGTGAATTTTGTGCCTCTTTTATCATTAAACTGATTATATTTTAAGGAGTTATTTTTTTAGTTTTTTTTGGTATATTTTTTTGGGGGGAGGGCGCTCCATTATCAGCTGTAAATTTTCTTTTTCCAATTTTCTTTAAACATTCATTTTTTCCCCAATTTTTTACTCCATCATTTTTATATTTTTTCTTTAATTCTCCCAGGAATTCATACTAGCTTTAGGTCTAATTTATAATTTCTTTATTACTTTCTTTGTAGCTGTTTTCACATTGTTGTTCTTCTAAGTTTATTGTCATTTTTTTTTGTTGTTGTTGCTGTTTGCTCATTTATCAGCATATTTCTACACTTCGAAATTTATAATTTGCTTTTTTGCTTGACTGAAAAAGCACTTTTACAAGTTTTAGTCTTTTGTTTTTGACTGCTGTTTTCAGAAATAATTCTGTGATTCTGTAAGTTTTCAGTAAAAAAGATATAGTCACAGCTTTCTTAGGTCATGATATGCTACTAATCCAAGGAGGCTTGTTCCTTCTTTGCCCTAATATTTCTACTACTCATCTTAGCCATAGAACTCTGATAAATGTCTGCTGCTCTGAATTATAAGTGCTAGCAGGCCTGTTGTCCCTGGAACGTTGACCATAGCCTCACTCTCCCCAGGCACAAGCAATATTTCTCCACCCTGGCACTGCAACCCAGAACTACTTATGGGCAATAATGTTGCCAAATAGGACCAGCCACATCCTGTGCCAAAAACATTCCTATGTAATCCTTTTTTCTAGTTATTTGTCTTTCTATGAACTCAGAATTGCCCAAGATTCTGTAGTTAACAGCTGCCTTTTAGGACAGACAATAGTGGTCCTACCACACACTTGCTCTGTAACTCCTAGTACATTTTTCTCCTTTAAATCTGCTAACTTGTTTTAGAACAAACAAGGTATCCCTGTGACCATTTGTTAGTTCTATTACTCCAAAGTTTGATTTTGGGTGTTATTTTGAAGATGTTTGGAGGGAAATATTCAGAAAGTTCACTGGATCCTGGGCATTTTGGTTCCATCCAACCATAAGCAAATGTTGTTGATTATTATTGAAAAAATCTTAAAAAAAAATCTATTTTTTTGAGTATTATATTTTTTCATTTCTTTATTGTCAGTATTATTTGTTCTTCCATTAGACCTTAGACTCTTTTCTAGAAGTAAAGGGGTATGTGTGTGTGTGTGGGGGGGAGTTTTTTATAGTGTTAGTAATAAAATCATAAGGGTCTTCATAACCGATATTGAAATGATGGGCCTTTGATCTATTTTAGAAAGCACCTTCCTGTAGTGTTGACAAACTAAACAAATTTGTTGCCCATGTGACATTATGGCATTTGATAGAGAATCTTAGTAGCTCTTAACTCATTGTCTATAAAGATACAAATAGCTACTAAAAGAGGAATGAGCCAATTTACTTCATATTAAAGTACAAAAAGAAAGGTAATCTATAGCTATCTGGATGTTTTATTACTGAACAGGACTTAAAGTTCAAATGGAAACTTTTTCTTTGTTAAAAAGGTAAGCTTTTCTTTTATGTCTTTTTCCCTCTGTAGAACTATCCAAAATAAATGATTCTCTCCAAATCTTGCCTAGAAATCTTTTCTTTTAAAGACTTGAAATACTCAATTATTCTCTTTCCTGGAAATAATTCCAGAAACATGAACTGAACAAAGCTATCTTTCATATAAGAAAATAGTTCAAAATTCACGGTTGTGTCAGAGCTTGGTTTAAGTGAGAAATAACATTTTTCCCCTAAGCACATGAGAATTATCAGATCACAGAGAGAGCTCCACTGAAGTTAGATAATGAAAGAAAAATTGAAGGAGAGAGTATGATAAATCAAAGGTTTCAAGGACATTTCCAGGTGCTTACATGCTGTTCTCTTCAAAGAAATCCCAATTCATAATTCTAATAAAATGACACTGAAACACAAAATTAAAGTGTTATTTGCTAATATGTGAATATGTTTATATGTTCATATATATCACACATATGTATACACATAGAAATAGAATTAGAAAAGTCAAGATATTTAAAGGTTTTATCTTAGGTTGAAATATTTTGTTGATAATTGATTCACAAAATGTCAAAATAGAAAACAGATCATATCCCAAAGCTCTTGTGTTTTGCATGAAAGTAGAACTTATGGCATAATTTAAATCAGTTGCCTCACAATTTTAATAATAAAAACTTTAAAATCTAAATGTAATTCATTTACTACTTGTTAATGTCATAGTATCCATTCCTATTTTTGAAAAAAAAAAAGGCTAAAGAGCACAGGAATGAAGGAAATTTTCTTTAAAAATGATAAGCAGTGTCTATCTAAAATCATTAGCAACAATATTTGTAATGAGAGAAGCTAGACAGGTAAGACCAGGGATAAGAATGTCCCTTATCACTACTATTATTCAGGATTGTACTGGAAATGTTGGCTTTATCAATAAGACATGAAAAACAAGAAAAAGGAATTTGAATAGGCAATGAGTTAATAAAACTATCACTCCTTATAGATGAAATGATGATATACTTAGAGAATCCTAGAGAATCATGCAAAAACCTATTTGAAAAAATTAATATCTTTAGCATAGTTGCAGGATACAAAGTAAACTGACACAAATTATCAGCCAAACTATATGTTACTGAGAAAGCCCAACAAAAAGAGATAGAAAGAGAAATTGGAAAATAATATGTCAGAAACTATCAGAGACCTACATCTCATATCCCATACCAAAATAAAGCCAACATTGCATCATTAGGCATAAGGAGTGATAATTTTCTTTTTAATTATGAGAACAAGAGATAGTTTACTTATCTGATCTTTAGAAAAGGGATGGATTTGTGACCAGAGTCAGAAAATATTATGTGATGCAAAATGGACAAGTTTGATTACATTAAATTAAAACATTGTTTCATAAACAAAACCAATTGCAAACAAAATTAAAAGGGAAGTACAAATCTGGAATAATTTTGTATAGACACTCACTTCTGATAACAGCCTCATTTATAAATATATAAAGAGCTGTATCAGATTTATAACAATATAAGTAATTCCCCGATTGATAAATGTTCAAAGGATATTAGTTGACAATTTTCAAATGATGAAATAAAAGTCATTTTTAAAAAAGTTCTAAATCATTATTGATTGGAAAAATGAAAATTAAAAAATTAAAACAATTCTGAGGTACCACCTCATACTTCTCAGATTGGTTAATATGACAGGAAAAGATGTTGATAAATGTTGGAGACATGGGAAAACTGGGACACTAGAGCATTGTTGAAGAAGTTGGGACATGATATAGCTATTCTGGAGAGCAATTTGGAACTAAGCACAAAGGACTATAAAACTGTGCATGCTCTTTGATCCATCTGTGGCACTAATGATCTGAATCTCAAGGAAATCATAAAGAAAATAAAAGTGCCCATATGTGCAAAAGTCTTTGTTGTAGCTCTTTTTGTGGTAGCAAAGTATTAGAAAGTGAGTAGATGCCCATCAATTGAGGAATAGCTTAATAAGCTATGGTATGTGAAAGTAATGGAATGTTATTGATTTATAAAAAATAATAAAAGCTGATTTTAGGAAGGATTGGAAAAATTTATACAAACTGATGCTATGTGAAACAAGTGGAACCAGAAATACACTGTATACAGTAAATGCAAGATTGTGCAAAGATTGACTATGAAAGAACTGGTTCTTCTCAGTGGTTCAGTAATTCGAAGCAATCACAATAGACTTTGAACAGAAAATGCCATCTACATCCAGAGAGAGGCCTATGAATAATAAATGTAAATCAACACACACTTTATTTGCTTTCTTTCTTTTTATTTTGTTTTTTTCTCTCATGTTTTTTTTTCCTTTTGTTTTTATTTTGCTCTCCCAACATGATTCATAAAGAAATGCATATTTAAAATATCTACAACATACATATAGAACCCCCCCAAAAGAAAACTATACATTGTGTAAAAATTGAAATTGGTAAATTGTTTTTATGTGAATAGCGCTGAAGATATGAAGATAAAATATAATTTCTTCTCTTCAAAAAATTATAATATTAAATATCATATACATCACACAAACAAATAGTCATTATGAAAGGGAAATATATTTTATAACTTGGCAACTTTCCATACAAAGTGCAATAACTAGATTTTTTAGATGTCACAACTCCAAAAAATGTCATCCAACTTCAAAGGTATTATTGTCAGCTAACAGGGACACAAGACCTTTCATTCATATAACTCTGTTACTAGGCAACTATAGGGTACAATGAATTTTTTATGAAGAAATTTAATGACATCACAGAATGAATACAATAGACAATATATTTTCCCTGTAAGCATAGGAAACTGTCTCCCACAAGTATTGCCAACAATTAGATGAGTAGTCATATCTAGAGAACATTTGTAGAAGGGCGAAATGTGAGAAAAAACATGGTAAAGACATAGTGAGGTACCTAATAGTTCTAAAGCCTGAAAATATCTTTGTTGTTATCATATTCCATCTTCTGGATCTGCTATCTAGTGATCTCAAGTGCTCTGGAGTAATTAGTTTTCTTAAGTAATTGAGGAAATTGTCATACAGTCCTGAAAACAAGGTTTTCTTTTAGTTTCTGATTCTAGCTGGAATTCTCAGCTGAGGTGCCTTGTTATAACATCCACCATATTCTCTTTAGATTACTTAACTCAAGGGAATGAGCTTCATTTCTTTGAGTGAGGTTAGTTCCTTACACATCTAAGACCAGACAAGGGAATCCCCCTAGCTATTTTTATTCTTTTTTTGAAGATAAATGTAGCAGAACCCAGAGTGAGAAGCAGGGGCTGTTTTCTCTTGAGAAAAATTCTATACTTATAGACTAGGCAGTGAGCTAAGAAGAGTCAACAGATATCACATATTGTTAAGCATAATTAAATTTGAGATTAAATCAAACTACTATTCCAGATAAATATCTGATTCAAAAACAGAAGATTCTTGCACATTCTATTAATTACTTTACCTATGGAGTTAAGAAATTAGATCAAAGCTATCAGCAAGCATTTTCTGTAATGTGGATAAGCTAAAAATCTTCCTAATAATATCAGGGGTGAAGCAGGAAGCCCATTATTATCCAATATAGTTTTAGAAATGTTAGATATTGCAGTGGGAGAAGAAAAATAAAATTAAAAATATTGCAATAGGGAGTGAGAAAACAAAACTATTACTGTATGCAGATTGATTGTGATTGTATACTTATAGAACTGTAGAGAACCAACTAAAATTACTTAAAATAATTAGCAACTTTAGAAAAGTAGCAGCATATAAGATGAGCCAATATACATTATAGGCATTTTATATGATCAATAAATCCCAGTAGCAACTGATATTTTTCTATTTTTTTAAATATATATGAGTTTGTTTATGTGAAAAATGTTTTGTCACTAGGTTCACATAGTTCCTTGATTTAATTTGGCTGGTAGACTACTGAGTATATTTCTGAGTATTTTATATTATTTACAGTTATTTTAAATGAAATTCCTCTATTTCTGCTGCTGGGCTTTGTTGCTTTACTATGTTGGAATGTAATATTGCAAGAAAATATTTTTTCCTTATGTTTTAGCCTCAGTATATAGCACAATTATTAGCAAAATGTGAGACCTTAATATATCATTTCTTCATTTATATTAAATTTTAAAATAATAATGTATGCTTTGCACATCAAAAATTCTTATAAATAAGCAAAATAAAACAATTTAAGAAGAATTTGGCAAAAAGAAAGAAGAGATGGGCGGAGCCAAGATGGCGGAGAAGAAACACACGACTCAGTGAATGTCCTCACTCCCTCACAACCAATTAGATAAATTAAGTCTCAAAATTAGCTCAGGACTGATAGATACCACAAGGACTGGAAGCACGACTTACCAGCTGAAGAGAATCTGGAGTTTCAACAGGAAAGGTCAGTTCTCAGGGGAGGAATAAGAAAGACCAGCACAGATGGTGGGGTAGGGGCACGCTGCGCCCATTGCGCTGGGAGGGGCTCTGGGATCAGAGAAGCCACTGAGGTAGGGGAATCTGGCACAGGCTGTTAGCTCTTCTCTGCTAATTATTTAGCAGTTCAGAAGAGAAAGCCAAAATATTTTGGGGCTCAGGTTGGACTCCCCCCCCCCACCCTGGGGGTGACTCAGCAGAGAATCGGCACCAGGGGGTGTGGCCTCAGCTCCCTCCTGAGAATAGTTAAGAGACTGACAAGTGGGTGGATACGGCCCAAGGCAACACACACTGCCTAGCTTAGCTGGAGGGAGTGGAACTCAGCTCCAGGAAGTCCCAGAGAAGCGGAACCTTTAAACTAGGGACCGCGGTTTCTGGCAGACACTTCCAGTTTGAGCTCAGGGGCTTCTCACGTCACCTGCTGCAGACATCCACTCCCCACCCGGACACATAGACTGGGCTTCCTGCTGTCTTCACTATTCTACGCCCTCGAAGCACAGTAGTGCTAATCACCTCTGAGGCGCTTCCAGGGAGGGGGTGGGGAACTCTCTCCCAGAGCTCTCTCTTAGCGCGGGCGCAGGGGCCGCTGCATCCATCCGGTCTGGGAGGAAGCTGGTAAAGAAGTAAATAATTTCCTACCCCAGGGACAGACCCCAAAACATTTTTTAAGTATGAGCAAAAAAGCTAGAAAAACTATAGATTCCTTCTATACAGAGAAAGAGCGGGTATCCAACCCCGAGGAAGTTAACAGCAAAGAATCAGAAGATAACAACCTAAAGGGGAACGATTCCTGCCCCCCATCACATAACTCTCTACTAGAAGAAGCTCTTAAGAAATTGAGGGAGATCGAAGAAAAATGGGGAAAGGAAAGAGAAGTTATGATAGAGAACAACAATGTCCTGAAATTGGAGTTGGAAAAAATAAAGAATTCACAGGAGATGCAGGGAAACAAAATTAGTGAATTAGAAAAGGTTAAAAAAACACAGGAAAGTAGGATTTCTGAATTGGAAAAGATAAAAAAGTCTCAAGAAAATAGAATTTCTGAATTGGAAAAAGAAAATAATTCTCAAAAAAAAAAAAATTAGGGAAATGGAAAAAAATTCAATAGAGCAAAATAACTCATTTAAAAACGAAATTGGGCATTTACAAAAAGAACTAAAAACTGTGAAAGAAGAAAATAACTCCTTAAAAGTCAGGATGGAACAAATAGAAATGAATGATTCACAGAGAACCCAAGAATCAGTCAAACAAAACAAAAAAAATGAGAAGCTGGAGAACAACGTCAAATACTTACTGGGAAAATATATAGACCTGGAAAATAGATCTAGGAGAGATAATCTGCGGATTATTGGACTTCCCAAAAACTATGACCAAAAAAAGAGCCTAGATTCTATTTTACAGGAAATTATCAAAGAGAACTGTCCAGAGATAATAGAAACAGAAGGGAAAGTAGATGTGGAAAGAATTCATCGAACTCCTTCTGAAATAGACCCTAAAAAAAGAACACCACGGAATATTGTGGCTAAGCTGCAGAATTACCACACAAAGGAGAAAATCCTGCAAGCAGCTAGAAAAAAACAATTTAAATACCAAGGTGCCACAATAAGGGTCACCCAAGATCTGGCTGCCTCCACATTAAAAGATAGAAGGGCCTGGAACCTGATATTCCGAAAGGCAAAAGATCAAGGACTGCAACCGAGAATGAACTACCCAGCTAAGTTTAGCATCTTTTTCCATGGAAGAAGATGGTCATTCAATGAAACAGAGGAATTCTATATGTTTCTAAGAAAAAAACCAGACTTAAACAAAAAATTTGATCTACATCCACAAGACTGAAGAGAAACAGAAAAAGGTACACAGAACCCTTGAGAACTGTAACTCTGTTGTGGGTATATAAAAAATACTCAAGGATAATTTGATTTTACTGATATAAAAGAAAAAAAGGGGGGTGTAGTAAAGGGAAGGAGGTCGGTTCAGAAAAAGGGGAAGGAGTGATAAAAAGAGGGAAACTACATCCCAGGAAGAGACATAGAAAATACACCATATCTGAGGGAACTTAGTGAGGGGGAGAATCATTGTGTGAATCTTACTCTCATCAGAAGAGGCTCAAAGAGTAAATAATTAACATATTTGTTTTTCAGAGAATTTTCTCTCACCTCATTAAAAGGGGGGAGAGGAAAAGGGAAAAGGAAAAGGAGAATAAGTGAAGGGACTTGGAGGGAGGGGGGAGGGATCCAAAAAAAAAAGAGGGAGGGTTGTGCGGCACAAGGGGGGTCTGTAAATTAAATATCGGGGAGGGGGATCAGGGGGGTCAAGGGAAAAAAGCATAAGCTGGGGATAATACGATGGCAGGAAATACAGAATTAGTAATTTTAACTGTAAATGGGATGAACGATCCCATCAAACGGAGACGGATAGTAGATTGGATCAAAAAGCAGAACCCTACAATATGTTGCCTACAGGAAACACACTTAAAGCAGGGAGATACATACAGAGTAAAGGTAAAAGGTTGGAACAGAGCCTATTATGCTTCAGGTAAAGCCAAAAAAGCAGGGGTAGCTATCCTTATCTCAGATCAAGCAAAAGCAGAAGTAGATCTTGTTATAAAAGATAAGGAAGGAAACTATATCCTGCTGAAAGGTAGCATAAATAATGAAGCCATATCAATACTAAACATATATGCACCAAGTGGTATAGCATCTAACTTTCTAAAGGAAAAGTTAGGAGAACTGCAAGAAGAAATAGACAGTAAAACTATAATAGTGGGAGATCTCAACCTTGCACTCTCAGATTTAGACAAATCAAACCACAAAACAAACAAGAAAGAAATTAAAAAAGTAAATAGAACATTAGAAAAACTAGGTATGATAGACCTTTGGAGAAAACTGAATGGCAATAGGAAGGAATATACTTTCTTCTCAGCAGTTCATGGATCCTATACAAAAATTGACCATATACTAGGACATAAAGATCTCAAAATTAAATGTAGGAAGGCAGAAATAATAAATGCCTTCTTCTCAGATCACAATGCAATAAAAGCTACATTCAGTAAAAAGTTAGGGTTAAATAGACCAAAAAGTAATTGGAAACTGAATAATCTCATCTTAAAGAATGACTGGGTGAAAGAGCAAATTATAGAAACAATTAACAATTTCACCCAAGATAATGATAATGATGAGACATCATATCAAAATCTTTGGGATGCAGCTAAAGCAGTAATAAGGGGAAATTTTATATCTTTAGAGGCTTATTTGAAGAAAATTGAGAAAGAGAAGATTAACGAATTGGGCTTACAACTTAAAAGGCTAGAAAAAGACCAAATTGTAAACCCCCAACCAAAAATTAAACTCGAAATACAAAAATTAAAAGGAGAAATCAATAAAATTGAAAGTAAAAAAACTATTGAATTAATAAATAAAACCAAGAGTTGGTTTTATGAAAAAGCCAATAAAATAGATAAACCTTTGGTAAATTTGATCAAAAAAAAAGAAAGAGGAAAATCAAATTGATAGTCTTACAAATGAAAAGGGGGATCTTTCCACCAATGAAGAGGAAATTAGAGAAATAATAAGGAGTTACTTTGCCCAACTTTATGCCAATAAATTTGATAACTTAAGTGAAATGGATGACTTCCTCCAAAAATATAGGCTCCCTAGATTAACAGAGGAGGAGATAAATTGCTTAAATAGTCCCATTTCAGAAAAAGAAATAGAACAAGCTATTAATCAACTCCCCAGGAAAAAATCCCCAGGGCCAGATGGATTCACATGTGAATTCTACCGAACATTTAAAGAACAATTAGCCCCAATGTTATATAAATTATTTGAAAAAATAGGGGATGAAGGAGTCCTACCAAACTCCTTTTATGACACAGACATGGTACTGATACCTAAACCTGGTAGATCGAAAACTGAGAAAGAAAATTATAGACCAATCTCCTTAATGAATATTGATGCTAAAATCTTAAATAAGATATTAGCAAAAAGACTTCAGAAAATCATCTCCAAGATAATACACTATGATCAAGTAGGATTTATTCCAGGAATGCAGGGCTGGTTTAATATTAGGAAAACTATTAATATAATTGACCATATTAATAATCAAATTAATAAGAACCATATGATCATCACAATAGATGCAGAAAAAGCATTTGACAAAATCCAACATCCATTCCTACTAAAAACTCTTGAGAGTATAGGAATAAATGGATTATTCCTTAGAATAATCAGGAGTATATATTTAAGACCGTCAGTAAGCATAATATGCAATAGAAATAAACTGCAACCTTTCCCAGTAAGATCAGGAGTGAAACAAGGTTGCCCACTATCACCATTACTATTCAATATAGTACTAGAAACGCTAGCCTCGGCAATAAGAGCCGAGAAAGAGATTCAAGGAATTAGAGTAGGAAATGAGGAAATTAAACTATCACTTTTTGCAGATGACATGATGGTATACTTAGAGAACCCCAAAGACTCTGCTAAAAAGCTACTAGAAATAATTCAAAATTTCAGCAAAGTGGCAGGATACAAAATAAATCCACATAAATCCTCGGCATTTTTATATATCACTAACAAAATGCAACAGCAAGAGATACAAAGAGAAATTCCATTCCAAACAAATGTTGAGAGTATAAAATATTTGGGAATCCATCTACCAAAGAAAAGTCAGGAATTATATGAGAAAAATTACAAAACACTTGCCACAAAAATAAAATCAGATTTAAATAATTGGAAAGACATTCAGTGCTCTTGGATAGGCCGAGCGAATATAATAAAGATGACAATACTCCCCAAACTAATCTATTTATTTAGTGCTATACCAATCAGACTCCCAAGAAACTATTTTAATGACCTAGAAAAAATAACAACAAAATTCATATGGAAGAATAAAAGGTCAAGAATTGCAAGGGAACTAATGAAAAAAAACTCAGAGGAAGGTGGTCTAAGTGTACCTGATCTAAAGCTATATTATATAGCAGCAGTCACCAAAACCATTTGGTATTGGCTAAGAAATAGACCGGTAGATCAGTGGAACAGATTAGATACAAAGGACAAAAAAGGGTACATCTATAGCAATCTAATCTTTGACAAACCCAAAGATTCCAACATTAGGGATAAAAATTCATTATTCGGAAAAAACTGTTGGGAAAACTGGAAATTAGTATGGCAGAAATTAGATATGGATCCACACTTAACACCATATACCAAGATAAGATCAAAATGGGTCCATGATTTAGGCATAAAGAGGGAGATAATAAATAGATTAGAGGAACAGAGGATAATCTACCTCTCAGACTTGTGGAGGAGGAAGGAATTTATGACCAGAGGAGAACTAGAGATCATTATTGATCACAAAATAGAAGATTTTGATTACATCAAACTAAAAAGTTTCTGTACAAATAATACTAATGCAAACAAGATTAGAAGGGAAGTAACAAATTGGGAAAATATTTTTAAAAACAAAGGTTCTAACAAAGGTCTCATTTCCAAAATATATAGAGAACTGACCATAATTTATAAGAAACCGAACCATTCTCCAATTGATAAATGGTCAAAGGATATGAACAGACAATTCTCAGAGGAAGAAATTGAAACTATATCCACTCACATGAAAGAGTGTTCCAAATCACTACTGATCAGAGAAATGCAAATTAAGACCACTCTGAGATACCACTACACACCTGTCAGATTGGCTAAGATGACAGGAACAAATAATGACAAATGCTGGAGGGGATGTGGGGAAATTGGGACACTGATACATTGCTGGTGGAGTTGTGAAAGAATCCAGCCATTCTGGAGAGCAATCTGGAATTATGCCCAAAAAGTTATCAAACTGTGCATACCCTTTGACCCAACAGCGCTACTACTGGGATTATATCCCAAAGAAATACTAAAGAGCGGAAAGAGACATATATGTGCCAAAATGTTTGTAGCAGCTCTTTTTGTTGTAGCTAGAAACTGGAAGATGAATGGATGTCCATCAGTTGGAGAATGGTTGGGTAAATTGTGGTATATGAAGGTTATGGAATATTATTGCTCTGTAAGAAATGACCAGCAGGAGGAATACAGAGAGGCCTGGAGAGACTTAGGTCAACTGATGCTGAGTGAAATGAGCAGAACCAGAAGATCACTGTATACTTCAACAACAATACTGTATGAGGATGTATTCTGATGGAAGTGGAAATCTTCAACATAAAGAAGATCCAACTCACTTCCAGTTGATCAATGATGGACAGAAATAACTATACCCAGAGAAGGAACACTGGGAAGCGAATGTAAATTGTTAGCACTAATATCTGTCTGCCCAGGTTGCATGTACCTTCGGATTCTAATGTTTATTGTGCAACAAGAAAATGATATTCACACACATGTATTGTACCTAGACTATATTGTAACACATGTAAAATGTATGGTATTGCCTGTCGTCGGGGGGAGGGAATAGAGGGAGGGGGGGCAATTTGGAAAAATGAATACAAGGGATAATATTATAAAATATATATATAATAATAAAAAAAAAAAAGATTTTCTATTAAGTAAGAAAGATTAAGGAACCAATGAAAAGAATAACAATTGAGAACCAGAAACTGCTGCTACAATTTAACATCTGATTGGCCACAGTATACTAAACATATATGAAGTATAAATACAACATGAACTTACCTATTTCTGTTAGCCTACATAGGATCATATGTGCAAAAATAAAAAAAAATCACACAAATATTCATCCAGGTAGTGTGAATGCAAATTAATAAAGATAAAAATGTTGAAAGAGAAAAAAAAAAAAAAAAAAAAAAAAAAAAAAAAAAAAAAAAAAAAGAAAGAAGAGATGTATTAAAAGTCTATTTCACAAAACAGCAACCAGAGTGATAAATTTGTCACCAAACTTTCTCCAACACTCCAAGGCTAACATAACTATTCTTGCAGCAGACCCACATGCATGGAACATAAATATAATTTATCTTTATATTGAAATCATGTTTTATAAGAAACGTCATGTATGAAACATGACAGACTCTTTACTTTTAATCATGCTCTTCTTTTATTCTGGAGTATGGAATCTTAATCTCCAATTTTACTTAATTTCTCACTTGATATACTTTTGTACTAATGGTGATACAATAGATACTTTACTGTGGAACTATCTCTATATCTCTGTGTCTTTGTCTGTGTCTTTGTTACTTTCTACCTGTGATTCTGTGTTTCTCTCTCTCTCTCTCTTTTTTCTTTTTCTTTCTTTTTTTTGTCCATTTAAAATTTAGAGTTTAATCACTGTATTTGTAAAGTTCTTTTGTTCAGTTTCTTGGTGGTCTTTGAGAATCTTTGGAAGTGTTTGGAGCAGCCTTTGTTTCAGTTCAATAATCACCATATCTGAGAGAACTTAGAGAGGGGGAGGAACATTGTGTGAATCTTACTCTCATAAGAGTAGGCTCAAAGAGTTAACAACTAACATACTTGTTTTTCAGAGAATTCTCTCTCACCTCATTAAAAGGTGATAGATAGATTAAAAGGGGATAGAGGAAAAAGGAAAAGGAAAAGAGTAATAAGGGGAGGGTTGTAAAAGGAGGGGGGAGGGATACTAAAAAGTGAGGGCTGCACATGAGGTCCATAGATTAAATACTGGGGAAATGTTTCAGGGGGAACAAAGGGAAAAAAGCATAATCAGAGGATGATATGATGGCAGGAAATACAGAATTAGTAATTTTAACTGTAAATGTGAATGGGATGAACTTTCCTATTAAACAGAACCAGATAGCAGACTGGATCAAAAGTCAGAACTCTACAATATGTTGTATACAGGAAACACACTTAAAGCAGGGAGATACATACAGAGTAAAGGTAAAAGGTTTGAACAGAATGTATTATGCTTCAGGTAAAGCCAAAAAAGCAGGGGTAGCTATCCTTATCTCAGATCAAGCAAAAGCAGAAATTGATCTAATTAAAATAGATAAGGAAGGAAACTATATCCTTCTAAAGGGTAGCATAGACAATGAAGCCATATCAATACTAAAAATATATGCACCAAGTGGTATAGGATCTAACATCCTAAAGGAGAAGTTAAGAGAGTTACAAAAAGAAATAGACAGCAAAACAATAATAGTGGGAGAGCTCAACCGTGCACTCTCAGAACTAAATAAATCAAAGCACAAAACAAATAAGAAAGAAATTAATGAGGTAAATAGAACTTTAGAATTCTAAAGTTAGGTATAATCGATCTTTGGAGAAACCTGAATGGTGATAGAAAGGAATATACTTTCTTCTCAGCAGTTCATGGAACCTATACAAAAATTGACCATATATTAGGACATAAAGATCTCAAAATTAAATGTAGGAAGGCAGAAATAATAAATGCCTTTCTTCTCAGATCACAATGCAATAAAAACTACATTCAACAAGAAGTTAGGGGTAAATAGATCAAAAAGTAATTGGAAACTAAATAATCTCATCTTAAAGAATGATTGGGTAAAACAACAAATTATAGAAACTATTAATAATTTCACCCAAGATAATGACAATGAAGAGACATCATACCAAAATTCCAGGGATGTAGATAAAGCGGTAATAAGGGGAAATTTAAATCTTTAGAGGCTTACTTGAATAAAATAGAGAAAGAGAAGATCAATGAATTGGGCCTGCAACTTAAAAATCTAGAAAAAGACCAAATTAAAAAACCCAAACAAAATACTAAACTTGAAATTCTAAAATTAAAAGGAGAAATCAATAATATTGAAAGTTAAAAAAAAAACACTATTGAATTAATAAATAAAACCAAGAGTTGGTTTTATGAAAAAGCCAATAAAATAGGTAAACCTTCTTAGAACTGATCAGAAAAAGGAAAGAGGAAAATCAAATTGTTAGTCTTAAAAATGAAAAGAGGAATCTATCTACCAATGAAGAGGAAATTAGAGAAATAATAAGGAGTTACTTTGTGCAACTTTATGCCAATAAATTTGATAACTTAAGTGAAATGGATGACTACCTCCAAAAATATAGGCTTCCTAGATTATCAGAGGAAGTAAATTGTTTAAATAGTTCCATTTCAGAACAAGAAATAGAACAAGCTATTAATCAACTCCCTGGGAAAAAATCCCCAGGACCAGATGGATTTACATGTGAATTCTACCAAACATTTAAAGAACAATTAGCCCAAATGTTATATAAACTATTTGAAAAAAATAGGGGATGAAGGAGTCCTACCAAACTCCTTTTATTACACAAACATTGTACTGATACCTAAACCAGGTAGATTGAAAATGGAGAAAGAAAACTATAGACCAATCTCCTTAATGAATATTGATGCTAAAATCTTAAATAAGATATTAACAAAAAGACTTCAGAAAATAATCCCCAGGATAATACATTATGATCAAGTAGGATTACATGGCTGGTTTAATATTAAGAAAACTATTAGTATAATTGACATATTAATAATCAAATTAATAAAAAACATATGATCATCTCAATAGATGCAGAAAAAGCATTTGATAAAATACAACATCTATTACTACTAAAAATACTTGAGAGTATAGGAATAACTGGACTATCCTTAAAATAGTCAGAACCATATATTTAAAATCATCATTAAGCAATCATATGTAATGGGGATAAACTGGAACCCTTCCCAGTAAGATCAGGAGTGAAACAAGGTTGTCCAATATCACCATTACTACTCAATATTGTATTAGAAATGCTAGCCTCAGCAGTAAGAGTCGAGAAAGAGATTAAAGGAAGAAGAGTAGGTAATGAGGAAATCAAACTATCACTCTTTGCAGATGATATGATGGTATACTTAGAGAACCCCAAAGACTCTGCTAAAAAGCTACTAGAAATAATTCAGAACTTTAGCAAAGTTGCTGAATACAAAATGAATCCACATAAATCCTCAGGATTTTTATACATCACCAAAAAAATGGAATAGCAAGATCTACAAAGAAATTCCATTCAAAACAACTGTCAAGAGTATAAAATATTTGTGAATCTATCTACCTAAGAAAAGTCAGGAATTATATGGGCAAAATTACAAAACACTTGCAACAAAAATAAAGTCAGATTTAAATAATTGGAAAGACATTAAGTGTTCTTGGATAGGCTGAGTGAATATAATAAAGATGACAATACTCCCTAAACTAATCTATTCATTTAGTGCTATGCCAATCAGACTCCCAAGAAACTATTTTAATGACCTAGAAAAAATAATAACAAAATTCATAGGGAAGAAAAAAAGGTTGAGAATTTCAAGGGAAATAATGAAAAAAAAATCAGATGAAAGTGGTCTAGCTATACCTGATCTAAAGCTATATTATAAAGCTGCAGTCACCAAAACAATTTGGTATTGGCTAAGAAATAGACCAATCGATCAGTGGAAAATTTTCACATGATGAAATTGAAACTATGATAGAGTGTTCCAAATCACTACTGATCAGAGAAATGCAAATTAAGACAACTCTGAGATACCACTAAACACCTGTCAGTTTGGCTAAGATGACAAATAATGATGAATGTTGGAGGGGATGTGAAAAAACTGGGACACTGATGCATTGTTGGTGGAGTTGTGAAGGAATCCAGCCATTCTGGAGAGCAATTTGAAGCTATGCCCACAAAGTTATCAAACTGTGCATACCCTTTGATCCAGCAACGCTACTATTGGGTTTATATCCCAAAGAAATACTAAAGAAGGGAAAGGGACCTGTATTGCCAAAATGTTTGCAGCAGCCCTTTTTGTCGTGGCTAGAAACTGGAAAATGAATGGATGCCCATCAATTGGAGAATGGTTGGGTAAATTATGGTATATGCATGTTATGGAATATTATTGCTCTGTAAGAAATGACCAGCAGTATGAATACAGAGTGACTTGGAGAGACTAACATGAACTGATGCTCAGTGAAATGAGCAGAACCAGGAGATGACTATACATCTCAACAATGATACTGTTTGAAGATATATACTGATTGAAGTGGATATCTTCAAGATCTACTTTGGTTCCACTTGATCAAGGATGGACAGAAACAGCTACATCCAGAGAAGGAACACTGGGAATTGAGTGTAAAATGTTTGCACTATTATCTTTCTACCCAGGTTACTTATACCTTCGAAATCCAATTCTTACCGTGCAACAAGAAATTTGGTTTTACACACATATATTGTATCTAGGATATACTGAAACACATTTAATATGTATGGGATTGCGTGTCTTTTAGGGGAGGGAGTAGAGGAAGAGAGGGGAAAATTTGGAAAAATGAATACAAGGGATAATGTTGTAAAAAATAAAAATTACCCATGCATATATAACTGTCAAAAAAAGATTATAATTATAAAATTGATATAAAAGGAAAAAAAATAATTATATCATATATAAATGACATTATTATATTAATTGTATTTAATTATAATTTCTATAATATCTATATTTCCTATTCCAAAAAATACAAACAAAAAACTTCTTTATAAGGAGTTGTTTTCTTTTCTTTTTTATTATTACTGCTTTTTATTTACAAGATGGGTAATTTAAAAACATTTTACATTATTGACAATTGCCAAGACTTATGCTCCAATTTTTCCCCAACCTCTCTCCACCCTCCTCCTCGAGATCACAGGTTAACCAATACATGTTACATACATTAAAGTATTAATTAAATACAAAATATGTTTACATGTCCAAACAGTTATTTTGATGTAAAAATAATCAGACTTTATAATAGTGTACAATTATCCTGTGAAAAAATCAAAAATGCAGGGAGACAAAATTAGAGGGATTTAGAATTCTATCTAGTGGGAGTGTTCTTTCACTGGGTGTAACAGGTTCAGTTCATTACTGCTCTATTGGAACTGATTTGGTTCATCTCATTGTTGGAGAGGAACTCATCCATCAGAACTGATCATCATATAGTATTGTTGCTGAAGTATATAATCATCTCCTGCTCCTGCTCATTTCACTAAGCAGCAGTTCATGTAACTCTCTACAGGCCTTTCTGAATTCATCCTGTTAGTCATTACTTACACAACAATAATATTCCATAATATCCGCATAAAACAATTTATTCAACTATTCTCCACTTGATGGGCATCCAATCAGTTTCCAGTTTCTGGCTACTACAAAGAGGACTGCCACAAAATTTCTTACACATACAGGTCCCTTTCCCTTCTTTAAGATTTCATTGTGATATAAGCCCAGTAGTAACACTTCTGGATCAAAGGACAGTTTAATAATTTTTTGAGCATGGTTCCAAATCATTCTCCAGAATGGCTGGATGTATTCACAATTCCACCAACAATGTATCAGTGTCTCTGTTTTCCCACATCCCCTCCATCATTCATCATTATCTTTCCCTGTCATTCTAACCAATCTGATAGGAGTGTAGTAGTATCCCAGAATTGTCTTAATTTGCATTTTTCTGCTTGATAATGACTTAGAGCATCTTTTCATATGGCTAGACATAGTTTCAATTTCTTTGTCGAGAATTGTCTGTTCATATCCTTTGACCATTTATCAATTGGAGAATATCTTGATTTCTTATAAATTAGAGTCGATTCCCTATACATTTTGGAAATGAGGCCTTTATCTGAACCTTTGACTGTAAAAATGACTTCACAGTTTATTGCTTCCCTTCTAATCTTATCGGCATTAGTTTTATTTGTATAAAACCTTTTCAATTTAATATAATCAAATTTTTTCTATTTTGTGATCGATAATGATCTCTAGTTCTTCTTTGGACATAAATTCCGTCCTCTTCCACAGGTCTGAGAGGTAAACTATTCTATGTTCCTCTAATTATTTTATAATCTCATTCTTTATTCTTAGGTCATGAACCCATTTTGACTTGACCTTGGTGTACGGTGCTAAGTGTGGATCAATGCCTAGTTTCTGCCATACTAATTTCCAATTTTACCAGCAATTTTTTGTCAAACATTGAATTCTTATCCCAAAAGCTGGTGTATTTTGGTTTGTCAAACACTAGATTTTTAAAGTTATTAACTGTTTTGTCCTTTGAACCTAACCATTTCCACTGATCAACTAGTCTATTTCTTAGCCAATATCAAATGATTTTGGTAACTGCTGCTGTATAATATAATTTTAGATTTGGTATGTCTAGGCCACCTTCATTTGATTTCTTTTTTTTTTTTTCATTAATTCCCTTGAAATGCTTGACCTTTTGTTTTTCCATATGAACTTTGTAGTTATTTTTTCTACGTCATCAAAATAGTTTTTTGGTAGTCTGATTGGTATAGCACTAAATAAATAGATTACTTTAGGTAGTATTGTCATGTTTATTATATTTCCTTGCCTATCCAATAGCATTTAATATTTTTCCAATTGATTAGATCAAACTTAATTTGTGTGGAAAGTGTTTTGTAGTTTTGCTCATATAGTTTCTGATTTTCCCTTGGCAGAAGATTCCTAAATATTTTATACTATCAGTAATTACTTTAAATGGAATTTCTCTTTGTAACATTAACTGTTGGATTTTGTTGGTGATATATAAGAATGCTGATGACTTATGTGGGTGTATTTTGTATCCTGCAACTTTGCTAAAGGTGTGAATCATTTCTAGTAGCTTTTTAGTGAGATCTCTGGAGTTCCTTCTCTCAGATATAATAGGTTACCTTTGCCTCTTTATGAGATGTAGTACCAACACTTTACCCTTTTTTATGATATAATTTCCTTTCCGACTCTAGTTTCTAGGACAAATTATACATATGTACTTTACATATCTTTATGGCAAAAATATAGTTCTCAAGATTTCTGTTTACCTTTTTCGAAATCTCTTTAGTTCTGTATTTGAAGATCAAACATTTTGTGTAGATCTGGTTTTTTTTCATCAAGAATTGATGGAATTCATTTATTCCATTAAATGTCCCTGTTCTTCCCTGGAAAACAATGCTCATTTTTGCTGGGTAAGTTATTCTTGGCTGCATACCAAGTTCCTTAGCCTTTCAGAATATCATATTCCAGGCCCTTCATTCTTTTAATGTGGATGCTGCTAGATCCTGGGTTATCCTTATTGTGGCTCCTCCTTATCTGAATTGCTTTTTTTCTAGCAGCTTCCAGTATTTTTTCCTTTGTCTGATGGGTCTTGAACTTGGCCACTATATTTCTTGCCGTTTTGATTTTAGGGTCCCTTTCAGTAAATGATAGATAATTTTTTCAATGTTTATTTTACCCTCTGTTTCCAAAACGTCTGGGCAGCTCTCTTTGATAATTTCCTGGAAATTAGTGTCCAAGCTCTTTTTTTCCTCACATTTTTCAGGGAGTCCGATTATTCTCAAATTGTCTCTCCTGGAGAATATGTCACAGGCATTTGGAGGAATATTTTGTACCAACTATTTCTTAACCACCTTAGTAAATGTTACTTTCTAAAAGCTGGTTAAATATATTGGATTACATGCCATCTAGGGGAGGGAGTTGGGAGAAAGAGGGGAAAATTTGGAACACAAGGTTTTGTTAAGGGTCAGTGTTGAAAAATTATCCATGCATATGCTTTGAAAATAAAAAAGCTTTAATTAAAAAAAAAAAAAAAAAAATTGTCTCTCCTGGATCTGTTTTCCAAGTCTGTTGTCTTTCCAATAAGGTACTTGACATTCTTTTCAACTGTTTCATTTTTCTGGTTTTCCTTGACTACTTCTTGGTTTCTCCTTGAGTCATTCATTACTACATGTTTGAGTCTAATTTTCAATGATGTGTTTTCTTCACTCATTTTTTATCTTTTTGTAATTGTACAATTGAGTTTTTATCTTCTGTGGAATTTTTTTTTTCATATTATCCATTTTATTTTTTAGAGAGCTGTTTTCTTTTTCAAGCTCACTAATCCTGTTTTCCTTGGAGTTGTTTACCTTTTCTAATTCACTAATTTTATTTCTCAATGATTTGTTTTCTTTATCCACTCTGTCTTTAAATGCGTGGAATGACTTCTCCAGGCTCTCTTGCCAAGCTTCCCTTTCCATTTCCCATTTCTCTTCTAGCTCTCTTGTGAGAGCCTATTTGATTTCCTCTATGAGATTCTTTTGTATTGAGGAGCAGCTCATATCCCTCTTAGGGGATTCCTCTGGGGACAGTCTATTTTTAGTTTCCTCAGTATTTGAAGTCTGCTCTCTCTCCATACAGAAGCTGTCAATGGTTAGAGTCCTTTTGAAATTTTTGTTCATGTTGTCAGAGCTTGAATCGCAGAAAACAAATTGACAAGAGAAACAATTGGTCTGTTTTTTGGGGGGCTGGGGCTGGGTGGTGTTAATTAACTTCCTCTATAGACTGAGGGAGACAGTAACGAGGCAGTAACAGGAGAGTGATGGCTGTGCTGTGTCTGTGCTCTGAGGCTCTGAGAATGTGCTGAGTCAGTCCGGATGGGGTTGGGGGTAGCTGGAGAGATGCTAGCTTTCTGGGGTTTTATTCTTCACCTCCGGTGTTTATACTTTCTCCGCTGCTCCTGGTTAGCTGGTCATGCCTGCCAAAATGGAGTATCTGTACTGTGCTAAGAGTGTTATTTGGGGAAATGTCTGGAAGCTGTTTACTATTAGTGTCCTCGGAGTTGAGAACCTGTTCTCTTTCTTTATAGAAGTTTTTTATTGTCCTTTTGATTTTTTTTCTCATTTTTAAAAGTCTGTAGGTTCTGCATTCAGGGTAAGGAGGTTATCAGCTTCCTTTGCAAAGCAGGGATAGGTGCCAACCGGCTACAGAGAGTGGTCAGGTACAGGAGTGCGCTTGGAAAGAATTCTCCACTGGAATTGATTTAGATCTGATTACCACAGGGAAGCTGTGGAATTGTCCAGGGAAGAATCCCACTGTTTGGATTAGCAATTGTCCTGAGGCTAGAGATGGGGCAGTGAAGGTGTCACTGTCCCAAGCCAAAATCTGTTGTGGGTATTAGTAGCTGACCAGTAAATAGTCCCGCACTGATTGGAAGTGTTTCTACCCCAGGAAACATAGTCCTGCTGTGGAAGTTCTATTGCCACAGGTTGAGCCCCTCATTGTACAGATTAGAGGCTGCCCTGGCCATGCCCCACTGCTGTGCAGATTTGTAACTGCCCCAAGGAAAAGCCCCTTATTGTAGAATGGGGCCATGCAGCTGTATTGTGGTATGTGCTGAATCACTTCTGGATTTGGGTGGGTAGAGCCAAGTACTATTAGGATTTAGAGTACCCTCTGGCTTTGGCTCTAATTTCTCTGCTGGTCTGCTGCTTTAAGCAAGGCAGAGAATCAGCCTATGCCAGAGACATCTCTGTACTTTTTCTTTTTTTTTTTTCCTTCTTTTTATTAAAACTATTTGTTTTCAAAAATATAGTGAAAAAGATGACTTTTTAATGTTTTTATGCATAGAACCTGCATAATTTTCAACATTAATTCTTTTTTTTTTCATGTGTGTAAATACCATTTACTTGTTGCACAATAAGCATTAGATTCCGAAGGTACATGTAACCTGGGCAGACAGATATTAGTGCTAACAATTTACATTCATTTCCCAGTGTTTCCTCTCTGGGTGTAGCTACCTCTGTCCATCATTGATCAACTGGAAGTGAGTTGGCTCTTCTTTATGTTGAAGATTTCCACTTCCATCAGAATACATCCTCATACAGTGTTGTTGTTGAAGTGTACAGTGATCTTCTGGTTCTGCTCATTTCACTCAGCAACAGTTGATGTAAGTCTCTCCAAGCCTCTCTGTATTCCTCCTGCTGATCATTTCTTACAGAGCAATAATATTCCATAACCTTCATATACCATAATTTACCCAACCATTATCCAAATGATGGACATCCATTCATCTTCCAGTTTCTAGCTACAACAAAAAGAGCTGCCACAAACATTTTGGCACATATATGTCTCTTTCCGCTCTTTAGTATTTCTTTGGGATATAAGCCCAGAAGTAGCACTGCTGAGTCAAAGGGTATGCACAATTTGATACCTTTTTGGGCATAGTTCCAAATTGCAATCCAAAATGGCTGATTCTTTCACAACTCCACCAGCAATGTATTAGTGTCCCAGTTTTCCCACATCCCCTCCAACATTCATCATTATTTGTTCCTGTCATCTTAGCCAATCTGACAGGTGTGTAGTGGTATCTCAGAGTGGTCTTAATTTGCATTTCTCTGATCAGTAGTGATTTGGAACACTCTTTCATGTGAGTGGATATAGTTTCAATTTCTTCTGAGAATTGTCTGTTCATATCCTTTGACCACTTATCAATTGGAGAATGGTTCGGTTTCTTATAAATTAGGGTCAGTTCTCTATATATTTTGGAAATGAGACCTTTGTCAGAACCTTTGCTTTTAAAAATATTTTCCCAATTTGTTACTTCCCTTCTAATCTTGTTTGCATTAGTATTATTTATACAGAAAATTTTTAGTTTGATGTAATCGAAATCTTCTATTTTGTGATCAATAATGATCTCTAGTTCTCCTCTGGTCATAAATTCCTTCCTCCTCGACAGGTCTGAGAGGTAGACTATCCTCTGTTCCTCTAATCTATTTATTATCTCCCTCTTTATGCCTAAATCATATCTTGGTTCTTGATCTTATCTTGGTATATGGTGTTAAGTGTGGATCCATATCTAATTTATGCCATATTAATTTCCAGTTTTCCCAAAAGTTTTTTCCAAATAATGAATTTTTATCCCTAATGTTGGTATCTTTGGGTTTGTCAAAGATTAGATTGTTATAGATGTACCCTTTTTTGTCCTTTGTATCTAAGCTATTCCATTGATCTACTGGACTATTTCTTAGCCAATACCAAATGGTTTTGGTGACTGCTGCTATATAATATAGCTTTAGATCAGGTACACTTAGACCACTTTCTTCTGAGTTTTTTTTTTTTTTTCATTAGATCCCTTGCAATTCTCGACCTTTTATTCTTCCATATGAATTTTGTTGTTATTTTTTCTAGGTCATTGAAATAGTTTATTGCGAGTCTGATTGGTATAGCACTAAATAAATAGATTAGTTTGGGGAGTATTGTCATCTTTATTATATTCGCTCGGCCTATCCAAGAGCACTGAATGTCTTTCCAATTATTTAAATCTGACTTTATTTTTGTGGCAAGTGTTTTGTAATTTTTCTCATATAATTCCTGACTTTTCTTTGGTACATGGATTCCCAATTATTTTATACTCTCAACATTTGTTTGGAATGGAATTTCTCTTTGTATTTCTTGCTGTTGCATTTTGTTAGTGATATATAAAAATGCTGAGGATTTATGTGGATTTATTTTGTATCCTGCCACTTTGCTGAAATTTTGAATTATTTCTAGTAGCTTTTTAGCAGAGTCTTTGGGGTTCTCTAAGTACACCATCATGTCATCTGCAAAAAGTGATAGTTTAATTTCCTCATTTCCCCCTCTAATTCCTTGAATCTCTTTCTCGGCTCTTATTGCCGAGGCTAGCGTTTCTAGTACTATATTGAATAGTAATGGTGATAGTGGGCAACCTTGTTTCACTCCTGATCTTACTGGGAAAGGTTGCAGTTTATTTCTATTGCATATTATGCTTACTAACGGTCTTAAATATATGCTCCTGATTATTCTAAGGAATAGTCCATTTATTCCTATACTCTAAAGAGTTTTTAGTAGGAATGGATGTTGGATTTTGTCAAAAAGTTTTTCTGCATCTATTGAGATGATCATATGGTTCTTATTAATTTGATTATTAATATGGTCAATTATATTAATAGTTTTCCTAATATTAAACCAGGCCTGCATTCCTGGAATAAAGCCTACTTGATCATAGTGTATTATCCTGGAGATGATTTTCTGAAGTCTTTTTGCTAATATCTTATTTAGGATTTTAGCATCAATATTCATTAAGGAAATTGGTCTATAATTTTCTTTCTCAGTTTTCGCTCTACCTGGTTTAGGTATCAGTACCATGTCTGTGTCATAAAAGGAGTTTGGTAGGACTCCTTCATCCCCTATTTTTTCAAATAATTTATATAAGATTGGGGCTAAATGTTCTTTAAATGTTTGGTAGAATTCACATGTGAATCCATCTGGTCCTGGAGATTTTTTCCTGGGGAGTTGATTAATAGTTTGTTCTATTTCTTTTTCTGAAATGGGACTATTTAAGCAAGTTATCTCCTCCTCTGTTAATTTAGGAAGCCTATATTTTTGGAGGAAGTCATCCATTTCACTTAAGTTATCAAATTCATTGGCATAAAGTTGGGCAAAGTAACTCCTTATTATTTCTCTAATTTCCTCTTCATTGGTGGAAAGATCCCCCTTTTCCTTTGTAAGACTAACAATTTGATTTTCCTCTTTCTTTTTTCTGATCAGACTTACCAAAGGTTTATCTATTTTATTGGCTTTTTCATAAAACCAACTCTTGGCATTATTTATTAATTCAATAGTTTTTTTTTTACTTTCAATATTATTGATTTCTCTTTTTAATGTTTGTATTTCAAGTTTAGTATTTGGTTGGGGGGTTTTAATTTGGTCTTTTTCTAGCCTTTTAAGTTGCAAGCCCAATTCTTTAATCTTCTCTTTCTCTATTTTCTTCAAATAAGCCTCTAAAGATATAAAATTTCCCCTTATTACTGCTTTAGCTGCATCCCACAGATTTTGGTATGATGTCTCATCATTGTCATTATCTTGGGTGAAATTGTTAATTGTTTCTATAATTTGCTCTTTCACCCAGTCATTCTTTAAGATGAGATTATTCAGTTTCCAATTACTTTTTGGTCTATTTATCCCTAACTTTTTACTGAATGTCGCTTTTATTGCATTGTGGTCTGAGAAGAAGGCATTTATTATTTCTGCCTTCCTACATTTAATTTTGAGATCTTTATGTCCTAATATATGGTCAATTTTTGTATAGGATCCATGAACTGCTGAGAAGAAAGTATATTCCTTTCTATTGCCATTCAGTTTTCTCCAAAGGTCTATCATACCTAGTTTTTCTAATGTTCTATTTATTTTTTAATTTCTTTCTTGTTTGTTTTGTGGTTTGATTTGTCTAAATCTGAGAGTGCAAGGTTGAGATCTCTCACTATTATAGTTTTACTGTCTATTTCTTCTTGCAACTCTTTTAACTTTTCCTTTAGAAAGTTAGATGCTATACCACTTGGTGCATATATGTTTAGTATCGATATGGTTTCATTATTTATGCTACCTTTGAGCAGTATATAGTTTCCTTCCTTATCTCTTTTAATTAGATCAACTTCTGCTTTTGCTTGATCTGAGATAAGGATACCCCTGCTTTTTTGGCTTTACCTGAAGAATAATAGATTCTGCTCCAACCTTTTACGTTTACTCTGTATGTATCTCCTTGCTTTAAGTGTGTTTCCTGCAGACAACATATTGTAGGGTTCTGATTTTTGATCCAGTCTGCTATCCGTCTTCATTTGATGGGATCGTTCATCCCATTCACATTTACAGTTAAAATTACTAATTCTGTATTTCCTGCCATTATATGATCCCCAGATTTTGCTTTGTCCCTTGACCCCTTTGATCCCCCTCCCCGATATTTAATTTATAGACCCCCCTTGTGACGCGCAACCCTCCTTTTTTTTTAGTATCCCTCCCCCCTCCCTCCAAGTCCCTTCACTTATTCTCCTTTTCCTTTTCCCTTTTTCTCTCCCCCCTTTTAATGAGGTGAGAGAAAATTCTCTGAAAAACAAATATGTTAATTATTTACTCTTTGAGCTTCTCCTGATGAGAGTAAGATTCACACAATGATTCTCCCCCTTATTGAATTCTCTCAGATATGGTATATTTTCTATGCCTCTTCCTGGGATGTAGTTTCCCTCTTTTTATCATTCCTTCCCCTTTTTCTGAAACAACCTCCTTCCCATTACTACACCCCCCTTTTTTTCTTTTATATCAGTAAAATCAAATTATCCTTGAGTATTTTTTATATACCCACAACAGAGTTACAGTTCTCAAGGGTTCTGTGAACCTTTTTCTGTTTCTCTTCAGTCTTGTGGATGTAGATCAAAGTTTTTTGTTGAAGTCTGGTTTTTTTATTAGAAACATATAGAATTCTTCTATTTCATTGAATGACCATCTTCTTCCATGGAAAAAGATGCTAAACTTAGCTGGGTAGTTCATAGTTGGTTGCAATCCTTGATCTTTTGCCTTTCAGAATATCAGGTCCCAGGCCCTTCTATCTTTTAATCTGGAGGGAGCCAGATCTTGTGTGACCCTTATTGTGGCACCTTGGTATTTAAATTGCTTTTTTTCTAGCTGCTTGCAGGATTTTCTCCTTTGTGTGATAATTCTGCAGCTTAACCACTATATTCCGTGGTGTTCCTTTTTTAGGGTCTATTTAAGAAGGAGTTCGATGAATGCTTTCCACATTTACTTTCCCTTCTGTTTCTATTATCTCTGGACAGTTCTCTTTGATAATTTCCTGTAAAATAGAATCTAGGCTCTTTTTTTGGTCATGGTTTTCTGGAAGTCCAATGATCTTCAGATTATCTCTCCTAGATCTATTTTCCAGGTCTATAGATTTTGCCAGTAAGTATTTGACGTTGTTCTCCAGCTTCTCATTGTTTTTTTTTTTTTTTTTTTTTTTTTTTGTTTGTTTTGTTTGATTGATTCTTGGGTTCTCTGTGAATCATTCATTTCTATTTGTTCCATCCTGACTTTTAAGGAGTTATTTTCTTCTTTCACAGTTTTTAGTTCTTTTTGTAAATTCCCAATTTCGTTTTTAAATGAATTATTTTGCTCTATTGAATTTTTTTCCATTTCCCTAATTTTTTTTGAGAATTATTTTCTTTTTCCAATTCAGAAATCCTATTTTCTTGAGACTTTTTTATCTTCTCCAATTCAGAAATCCTACTTTCCTGTGATTTTTTAACCTTTTCTAATTCATAAATTTTGTTTCCCTGCATCTCCTGTGAATTCTTTATTTTTTCCAACTCCAATTTCAGGACGTTGTTATTCTCTATCATAGCTTCCCTTTCCTTTCCCCATTTTTTTTCAAACTCCCTTAACTTTTTAATACTCTCTTCTAGGAGAGAGTTATATGATGGGAGCAGGAATCATTCCCCTTTAGGTTGTTATCTGCTGAATCTTTGCTGTTAACTTCCTCGGGGTTGGATACCTGCTCTTTCTCTGTGTAGAAGGAATCTCTAGTTTTTCTGGCTTTTTTGTTCATATTTATTTATTTATTTTTTAATTTTTATTTTATTTTATAATTATAACATTTTTTGACAGTACATATGCATAGGTAATTTTTTACAACATTATCCCTTGCACTTACTTCTATTCAGATTTTTTTCCCTTCCTCCCCCAACCCCCTCCCCCAGATGGCAAGCAGTCTTATATATGTTAAATATATTACAGTATATTCTAGATACAATATATGTGTGTAGAACCAAATTTTTTGTTGCACAGGAAGAATTGGTTTCAGAAGGTAAAAATAACAGTTTACATTCATTTCCCAGTGTTCCTTTTCTGGATGTAGCTGGTTCTGCCCATCATTAATCAATTGGAATTGGATTAGCTCTTCTCTAATTTGAAGAAATCCACTTCCATCAGCATACATCCTCATACAGTATCATTGTTGAAGTGTATAATGATCTTCTGGTTCTGCTCGTTTCACTCAGCATCAGTTGATGTAAGTCTCTCCAATCCTCTCTCTATTTCTCCTGTTGGTCATTTCTTATAGAACAATAATATTCCATAACATTCATATACCATAGTTTACCCAACCATTCTCCAATTGATGGACATCCATTCATCTTCCAGCTTCTAGTCACTATAAAAATAGCTGCCACAAACATTTTGGCACATACAGGTCCCTTTCCCTTCTTTAGGAGTAACTTGGGGTATAAGCCCAGTAGTAGCACAGCTGGGTCAAAGAGTATGCACATTTTGATAACTTTTTGGGCATAATTCCAGATTGCTCTCCAGAATGGTTGGATTCTTTCACAACTCCACCAGCAATGCATCAGTGTCCCAGTTTTCCCACAGCCCCTCCAACATTCATCGTTATTTGTTCCTGTCATCTTAGCCAATCTGACAGGTGTGTAATGATACCTCAGAGTTGTCTTAATTTGCATTTCTCTGATCAATAGTGATTTGGAACACTCTTTCATATGAGTGGAAATAGTTTTAATTTCATCATCTGAAAATTGTCTGTTCATATCCTTTGACCATTTATCAATTGGAGAATGGCTTGATTTCTTATAAATTAAAGTCAATTCTCTGTATATTTTGGAGATGAGGCCTTTATCAGAACCTTTAACTGTAAAAATTTTTGCCCAATTTGTTACTTCCCTTCTAATCTTGTTTGCATTAGTTTTGTTTGGGCAGAAACTTTTTAATTTGGTGTAATCAAAATGTTCTATTTTGTGATCAATAATGGTCTCTAGTTCTCCCTTGGACACAAACTCCTTCCTTCTCCACAAGTCTGAGAGGTAAACCATCCCATGTTCCTCCAATTTATTTATGATTTCGTTCTTTATGCCTATATCTAGGACACATTTTGATCTAATCTTAGTATGTGGTGTTAAATGTGGGTCCATGCCTAGTTTCTGCCATACTAATTTCCAGTTTTCCCAGCAGTTTTTGTCAAATAATGAATTCTTATCCCAAAATTTGGGATCTTTGGGTTTGTCAAAGATTAGATTGCTATTTTTATTCACTATCTTGTCCTGTGAACCTAACCTATGCCACTGATCAACTAGTCTATTTCTTAGCCAATACCAAATGGTTTTGGTGACTGTTGCTTTATAATATAGCTTTAAATCAGGTACACTTAGACCACCTTCCTCTGACTTTTTTTTCATTAGTTCCCTTGCAATTCTCGACCTTTTATTCTTCCATATGAATTTTGTTGTTATTTTTTCTAGGTCATTAAAATAGTTTCTTGGGAGTCTGATTGGTATAGCACTAAATAGATAGATTAGTTTGGGGAGTATTGTCCTCTTTATTATATTCGCTCGGCCTATCCAAGAACACTGAATGTCTTTCCAATTATTTAAATCTGACTTTATTTTTGTGGCAAGTGTTTTGTAATTTTGCTCATATAATTCCTGACTCTCCTTTGGTAGATATATTCCCAAATATTTTATACTATCGACTTTTATTTTGAATGGAATTTCTCTTTGTATCTCTTGCTGTTGGATTGTGTTGGTAATGTATAAAAATCCTGAGGATTTATGTGGATTTATTTTGTATCCTGCGACTTTGCTAAAATTCTGAATTATTTCTAATAGCTTTTTAGCAGAGTCTTTGGGGTTCTCTAAGTATACCATCATGTCATCTGCGAAAAGTGACAATTTGATTTCTTCATTTCCTACTCTAATTCCTTGGATCTCTTTCTTGGCTCTTATTGCCGAGGCTAGAGTTTCTAGTACTACATTGAATAGTAATGGTGATAGTGGGCAACCTTGTTTCACTCCTGATCTTACAGGGAAAGGTTCTAGTTTATCACCATTACATATGATGTTTCCTGAAGGTTTTAAATATATGCTCCTTATTATTTTAAGGAATAGTCCATTTATTCCTATGCTCTCAAGCGTTTTTAGTAGGAATGGATGTTGGATTTTATCAAATGCTTTTTCTGCATCTATTGAGATGATCATATGGTTTTTATTAATTTGATTATCAATATGGTCAATTATACTAATAGTTTTCCTAATATTAAACCATCCCTGTATTCCTGGTATGAATCCCACTTGGTCATAGTGTATTATCCTGGGGATGATTTTCTGAAGTCTATTTGCTAATATCTTATTTAAGATTTTAGCATCAATATTCAATAAGGAAATTGGTCTATCGTTTTCTTTCTCAGTTTTCGATCTACCTGGTTTAGTTATCAGTACCATGTCTGTGTCATAGAAGGAATTTGGTAGGACTCCTTCAATCCCTATTTTTTCAAATAGTTTACATAGCATTGGAGTTAGTTGTTCTTTAAATGTTTGGTAGAATTCACCTGTAAATCCATCTGGTCCTGGGGAATTTTTCTTAGGAAGTTGGTTAATAGCTTGGTCTATTTCTTTTTCTGATATGGGACTATTTAGACTACTTCCTTCTTCTTCTGTTAATCTGGGCAAGCTATATTTTTCAAGGTATTCTTCCATTTCATTTAAGTTATCGAATTAGCGGCATAAAGTTGAGCAAAGTAGCTCCTAAGTATTGTTCTAATTTCCTCTTCATTAGTGTTGAGTTCACCCTTTTCATTTTCAAGACTATCAATTTGCTTTTTCTCTTTCCTTTTTAAAATCAGTTTTACTAAGGGTTTGTCTATTTTGTTGGTTTTTTCATAAAACCAGCTCTTAGTTTTATTAATTAATTCAAAAATTTTTTTTTTTACTTTCAATTTTATTAATCTCACCTTTTATTTTTTGAATTTCAAGTTTTGTGTTTGTATGGGGGTTTTTAATTTGTTCCTTTTCTAGCAATTTTAGTTGTAAGCCTCATTTGTTCGCCCTCTCTTTCTCTATTTTATGCAAGTAGGCCTGTAGAGATATAAAACTTCCCCTTATTACTGCTTTGGCTGTATCCTACACATTTTGGTATAATGTCTCATTATTGTCCTTTTCTTGGGTGAAGTTATAAATTATGTCTATGATTTGCTGTTTTACCCAATCATTCTTTAGTATAAGATTATTTAGTTTCCAATTATTTTTTGGTCTATTTTCCCCTGGCTTTTTATTAAATGTTATTTTGATTGCATTATGATCTGAAAAGGATGCATTTACTATTTCTGCCTTACTGCATTTGATTTTGAGGTTTTTATGCCCTAGTATATGATCAATTTTTGTATAGATTCCATGAACTGCTGAAAAGAAAGTATATTCCTTTCTGTCTCCATTTAGCTTTCGCCAAAGATCTATCATATCAAACTTTTCTAGTATTCTATTTACCTCTTTGCCTTCTTTCTTATTTCTTTTGTGGTTTGATTTATCTAATTCTGAGAGTGCAAGGTTAAGATCTCCCGCTATTATATTTTGCTATCTATTTCCTCTTGCAGATCTCTTAATTTCTCTTTTAAGAATTTAGATGCTGCACCACTTGGTGCATATATGTTTAATATTGATACTGCTTCATTATTGATGCTGCCCTTTAGCAGGATATAATGCCCTTCCTTATCTCTTTTAATTAGATCAATTTTCGTTTTTGCTTGATCCGAGATGAGGATGGCTACTCCTGCTTTTTTGGTTTTGCCTGAAGCATAATAGATTCTGCTCCACCCTTTTACTTTTAGTTTGAATGTCTCACCCTGTTTCAGGTGTGTTTCCTGTAAACAACATATAGTAGGATTCTGACTTTTAATCCAGTCTGCTAACTGCTTCCTCTTTATGAGGCAGTTTGCCCTATTCACCTTTATGGTTAGAAGGACTAATTCTCTATTGCTTGCCATCCTATTAACCCCTGCTTATGCTTTTCCCCTTTCCTACCCTTTTACCCCCCTACCCAGTATTAAACTGGTGAACACCACTTGCTTTTCACAGCCCTCCCTTTTTAGGATCCCTCCCCCACCTTAAAGATCCTCCCCTTATTTTACCCCTTTTCCTCGAAATTACTGTATTCCCTTCCCCTTAGCTTACTCCTTCCCTTTCACTTTTCAATGAAGTGGAAGAAGTTTCACCATAAATCGAATATGTCTATTGATACACGCTATGTTCATCTCCCTCCTTTTTTCTCTCAGATATAATAGGTTACCTTTGCCTCTTCATGAGTTATAGTACCACCACTTTATACTTTTTTATGATATAATCTCCTTTCCACCTCTAGTTTCTAAGACAAATTGTACATATGTTCTTTACATATTTTTTTGACAGAAGTATAGTTCTCAAGATTTCTTTTTACCTTTTTAGAAATCTCTTGAGTTCCGTATTTGAAGATCAAACCTTTTATGTAGGTCTGGTTTTTTTCATCAAAAATAGATGGAATTCATTTATTTCGTTAAATGTCCACCTTCTTCCCTGGAAAACGATGCTCATGCTTGCTGGGTAAGTTATTCTTGGCTGCATACCAAGTTCCTTAGCCTTTCAGAATATCATGTTCCAGGACCTGCGTTCTTTTAATGTGGATGCTGCTAGATCCTGGGTTATCCTTATTGTGGATCTTCCATATCTGAATTGCTTTTTTCTAGCAGCTTCCAATATCTTTTCCTTTGTCTGATGGTTCTTGAACTTGGACACTATATTTCTTGGCGTTTTGATTTTAGGGTCCTTTTCAGTAGGTGATCAATGAATTTTTTCAATATCTATTTTACCCTCTGTTTCCAAAATTTCTGGGCAGTTCTCTTTGATAATTTCCTCGAAAATGGTGTCCAAGCTCTTTTTTTTCCTCCCATTTTTCAGGGAGTCTAATTATTCTCAAATTGTCTCTCCTGGATCTGTTTTCCAGGTCTGTTGTCTTTCTGGTAAGGTACTTGACATTCTTTTCAATTGTTTCATTTCTCTGGTTTTGCTTGATTACCTCTTGGTTTCTCCTTGAGTCATTCATTTCTACTTGTTCCAGCCTAATTTTCAATGATGTATTTTTTTCACTGACTTTTTTTATATCTCTTTGTAATTGTGCAATTGAGTTTTTATCTTCTATGGAATTTTTTTCCATTTTATCCATTTTATTTTTTAGAGAGCTGATTTCTTTTTCCAGCTCACTAATCCTGTTTTCCTTGGAGTTGTTTACCTTTTCCAGCTCACTAATCCTGTTTTCCTTGGAGTTGTTTACCTTTTCCAGCTCACTAATGTTGTTTCTCAATGATTTGATTTCTTTATCCACTCTGTCTTTGAATGCATAGGATGACTTCTCCAGGCTCTCTTGCCAAGCTTCCCTTTCCTTTTCCCATTTCTCTTCCAGCTCTCTTGTGAGAGCCTTTTTTGATTTCCTCTATGAGGTTCTTTTGTATTGAGGAGCAGCTTATATCTCTCCCAGGGGATACATCTGGGGACAGTATGTTCCTAGTCTTCTCAGCATTCGAAGTGTGCTCCCTCTCCACACAGAAGCTGTCAATGATTAGAGCCCTTTTGAATTTTTTGTTCATTTTGTCAGAGTAGGAATCAAAGAAAACAAACTGACAAGAGAAACAATTGGTCTGTTTTGCGGGGGATAGGGCTGGATGGTATTAATGGGCTTCCTCTACAGACTGGGGGTAGGGCAGCAGAGAGCCACTAACAGAACAGCAATGACTGTACTGAGTCTGCACTCTGAGGCTCCGAGAACGCACCGAGTCAGTCCAGGTGGGGGTTGGGGGTGGCCGAGCTCTGAGAGAAGCTGGCTTTCTGGGGTTTTAATCTTCACCTCTGGTGTTTACACCCTCTCCGCTGCTCCTGGCTTGCTGCCAAGATGGAGCATCCACACTGGGGCAAAAGCCCTTTCACAGAAATGGCACAGATCACACCCCTCCCCCTCAGGTCTGAGCTGTGTGAGCTGCCTGTCTCGGTCTGGCTGCCTGCCCTCAGTCTGCGCCCAGTCTGATTGACCCTCCCCCGAGCAAACACAGACCTTTTCTGGCGACTTTCAAGGATGTCTTCTCTTGGTGATTATTTGTGGATTTCTTTCTGAGTCAAGCATTAAGTCAGAGGCTTGTCATGAAGTAAGTTCTGAGAGAAAACGAGGAGCTCAAGCAGCTGTCTGCCTCCACGCCGCCATCTTGGCCGGAAGTCTTTTTTGTTCATATTTAAAAAATCTTTTGGGGTCTGTCCCTGGGGTAGGAAATCATTTATTTACTTCTTTACCAGCTTCTTCCAAGACCGGATGGATGCAGCGGTTCTTGGGCCTGAGCTAAGATAGAGCTCTGAGAGAGAGTTCCTCACCCCCTCCCTGGAAGTGCCTCAGAGGTGACTAGCACTGCTGTGCCTTGAGGGCCTTGTGTTCTAGCGGCTTCCCTGACGTTTGAGATTGAAGTAAAGAAGGCACAAAGCCCAGCCTCTGCTTCCTGGTGGGGCGTGGATGTCTGAAGCAGGTGACGTGAAAAGCCCCTGTGCTCAAACTAGAAGTGTCTGCCAGAAACCGTGGCCCCTAGTTCAAAGGTTCAGCTTCTCTGGGACTTCCAGAGCTGAGTTCCACACCCTTCAGCTGAGCTAGGCAGTGTGTGTTGCCTTGGGCCGTATCTGCCCTTGTCAATCTCTTAACTAGTCTTAGGTGGGAGCTGAGGCCACATCCCCTGGTGCCAAGATCTGCTGAGTCACCTCCAGGATCCAGGGAAATTCTAATCTATCTGAATTTTTAAAGTGTTTAGATTTCCCTTCTGAACTGCTATATTATAAGCAGAGAAGAGCTAACAGCCTGTGCCAGATTCCTTTATCTCAGTGGCTTCTCTGATCCCAGAGCCCTTCCCAGCGCAATCAGGGCAGTATGCTAGCACCCAGCCGTCTGTGCTGGCCTCTCTTCTTCCTCCCCTTGGGACTGACCTTTTCTGTTGAAACTCCAGATTCTCTTCAGCTGGTAAGTCGTGCTTCCAGTCCTTGTGGTATCTATCAGTCCATCGCTATTTCTGAGGCTGATTTATCTAATTGGTTGTGAGGGAGTAAGGACGTTCACAGAGTCGTGTGTTTCTTCTCCACCATCTTGGCTCCGCCATCTCTGTACTTTTTCTAACCACAGAGGCCAACTCCTTCCCTGGTCTGCTCTCTTTGCCAGCCTCTCCTAATTTCCTGTTTACACTGATCTATTCCATTCCCTCAGGACAAACCTTTTCTGATGAATTTGCAGATTATCTTCTGCTGGTGAGTTGTACTTCTAGTCTTAGTGAATTTTGCCAGTCAAAAGCTATTTTTGAGGCTGAATCTAATTATTGGTCATGAGATATGAGAGAAAGCTGTGTGTGCCTTCTCCACCATCTTGGCTCCGCCCCTTAGCAGTTGTTTTCTTCAGCCAAGTGGTTGGCTTTTTTACCAAAACTTGCCTAACTCCTTCATAGATCTCATTTCTTTTCCTAATTTTCCTATCTCTTTTAAGATCATTTTTGTACTCTTATGAGAGACCTTTGATTTAGATATCAGTTAATATTCCCTTTCACCTGAAGACATTTTACCTTTGCTTTCCTATTCTGGTTTTGTCTCCTGATCTTCCCTATCTCCATAGTACTTGTCTCCAGTTGGAATACTTGTTTTTCTCTTCATTTTTAAAGGTTGGGTATGGCACAGGGGAAACTGTCATTAGGTTCCTCTTCAGATTGAAAGGATGTTCTTACTGACTGTGCTGGGCTAGTGATGCTACAGACTTTCCCACTACACTGGGTGGACCTGACCAAGTCTTGATTATTATTTTGTGATTCAGGGAATCAGAATTTATTTCTGTAGTTGTGTTGGAGGTTTCACAACTAGTCTGTTGATCCACTGGCCTTCTAAATCAGGACTGAGTATTCAATACTTCTGTATTTTGTCTAAGACATTCCTGCTTGATTCTCCAAAGCTGGGCTGTGTCTCCTGGCTGGGCAGGGCCTCCCAGCATCATGATTGCTCTAGGCTGTGTTCCTTCTTGCCCACTTGAGACTTTACTGCAATCCTTCCAAGATATATTAAATTGTAAAATTATTATACTCTAGCTATTTGTAGAATTTTCTATTCTTACACTTGTTCAGGAGCTTAAATAGTGATGATTCTGAGGGAAGGTGCAGAGAACTTAGGAAGATTCTTGGCTTGATACATTTTCTTTTAGGTAATCTAAGGAGAGGTATAGTCACTTGACATGTATCCTTATCTTTGAGTGACTGGAAGCACTTTTATTCATCCATATTCCACTGGTCAGAAAGAACACTTGCTAGTGTTCTTACCAACCCTGTAACTGGTAACTTACTCTATATGTACAAAGCAACAGAGTACTGAGACCAGTGCCAGTAAAAGGTCCTCCGTGTTGGTCTTCTTATTTCTATTTTAAGAGCTCAAAGCAAATTCTCTGCAATTAAGTCATTCCTAAATCTGCACTGGTTTTTCAGGGCCCAGGCTGGTGCTATCTGGTCTAGACAGTGCTCCACCTTAGTGACACAATCCTTTTCTGCCAACCTTCTAAGTTGTCTGTACTGGAAAATAGTTTCCTTTTGTCCTGCTCCTTCAGTAGTAATTTCCAGTAATCATTTTATAGTTGTCTGGAAAGTATTTTAGGAGAAATCAGGGGATTCTGTACCTCCACCATTTTGACTATGCCTCTGGGTCTTAGACTTCTTTTGTACATATATTTCTAAATTCACAAAAAATGAACTCTTTTATCTTGAAATATCATACTGTAACAGATAGTCAAATATATTATCTCTCTTTATATATGTCTACATACACACACATACACACACACACACACACACACACACACACACACACATATATATATATATATATATATATATATATATATATATATATATATATATATGTATCAAGAAATTTTGGATCTGAAGGTCAAATGATATAACCATAATGATATAGTTATTCAGTGACAGGACTTGGTTTAGAAAGATATATTATTTCCAATGAAAGGATTATTTACATCAGGCTATATTTTCTTCCTTTATATTAGGTTGAAATAATCATCAATTAGAAAAGTCAGAACATGAGTGACCTTTCAACAGGATCACAATTTTGTATAATATGTATACATAGTTAAATAAAAAGATTCATGCCATTTAAACCTACTGGAGACACTTTGTGGAAGAACTCTCTAAAAATCACCCACTTTTATGTAATTAATCTTATTATATCTAAGAACAGCAATCAGTAGCTACCATATTTTTCAAAACCCAGATTTGTTTTTATTTACAAAATTCTCCAGGTGTAATATGCATTATTTACAAGTGTAAAAATGATTTGCATATTCCTATTGTACGTGACCAATTTTTAGCTATTAACAATATTCGGGTCAATTATCCCCTTTATAAGCAAGACCTTTTTTTTTTTTTTTTTTTTTTTTGCATTTTTTTGGAGCTTCCTTTACTTACTACATTGTTGGACATGGTGTAAGGTCTAAATAAACATTCATTGACAGAAAAAAAGAAAGTTTAAAAATGTCAGTATCAATCTCACCCAACTAAGAAATATCTACAAATATTAGAATTCCTTTTTTATTTCTCCCCATAGTGACTCCACTATTTTGTTGAGATGCACTTTAAAATCACACATGCACACACACACACACTTACATACACAACAGAAATTTACAAAGATTTGTTCTATCATTCTCATAGTACACATAGTACACACACACACACACACACACAAATATATTTGAAAGATTGAAATTTGCCCCCCCACACACACACACATATATTTGAAAGATTGAAAATTGCCCTGAAACATCTTGGATTAAAACTGATGGCTTCTATCAGAAACTTAAGCTCTTATTATTTATAAATGTTTCTCTGTGTTCAAAAACTCAATTCCTGACAATCCCAGCCTGCTAGCTTCCTATCCTACAGGAATCCCCAAATAATGCAGGAATACTAATCGACATTATACTCATTGAATTAAGATCATATTTTGAGTAGGCTTTGCTCAAGGACAATGACAGCTGGTAGACACAATCTAGACATTATCATCCTTCAACTTATGTACTTAACCAACCTGTTCCATTTACCTGATCCTGCCCTGAGTACCTGTAATATTTACTTTTGAGTTTTTCTATTCCTCCAACTCCTGGAAATTTTAGGACAAGATTCTCGAAGACAAGACACTCATCTCATGAACCGGTTCCATCTACATTTATTTTTTGTGTATCTGAAGCCCCTCTTTCTTCTCACTGGATTTAGATTATTGTCAAAGCCCACTCCTCAGATAATTTATGCATTGAATGAACAAATTCTACTTGTGTGACTCACTTTCAAGAATATGTACAAGGAAAGTTTTGTAATGCTGAGGATGTTGAAAACTTAGTTGATGTGTTTACATTCCAGATTGTGAGGGGATTCTGAAAGGCTAAAGTAATACAGGACCCCTGCCTCCTTGAAATATTTACTCTCTGATGTCAGATAAAGTTGTTTTCTCACATTACTACCACAATGATGTCATATACATCTGTGAAAAGTAAAATCAAACATTCGAGAGGCAGAGTTCATAATTGAAAAGAGCTTGGTCACATAGAGTTCAAGGTAAGCTTCTACAAAAGATTCCTTTTACAGAGTTGAATGATTTGCCAAAGCATATACATTTCCCCCCAGTGACATAGCCAAGCCATTCTTCCTGACATTTAAATCACCTGTAACTTGCCCATAGATAATTCTACTGCTCATTGTTAAATATGTGAAACAACTAGATAAAGCAGAAAAATTAAAAATATGACATTAATTAAAGCTTTGAATTTTTATCCTTTATGAGATTTAGGGTTCTTTTTTCTTTCTTTTTTACTTCTGAAATGGCACTATGGGAAATCTTTGTAAGTTTGTGCTGTTATGAACAAGTTTATGCACTAGTTTACATGTTGTATCCATTTGGATTTCTTATGTAGACCTGTCTCTTTCTGTTAGTGTACAACTAGTTTACATGTTTATGCTTTGTTGAGAATATAAAACTGATACTGCTTGTCTCAAAGGAATTTCTGAAGCAGTATTTTACTCCTCCATCATATGACGCATTTCTATATATAGAGAGGAGAATATAGTTAAGTTTATGTCATTTGGGCATTCTTTCCATCATGTATTTATATGTATACATACTTCTGTTTTCACCTATATTAATATTCCATAGAAATTTAAACATCTAATTTTGATTGACTTTTGAGTTTTATCTCTGTGAAGACTGTTCAACCAGAATCTCATAATCTCATACAAAAAAAAAAAAATATTATTGACAAAAGGAGACTCATGGTCCAAAACAATTTGGGTGAATTGTAACAAAGTCCATAAAATATTTTAATTATATTTATCCTTAGGAAAAGTGATACAAACTCATGATAGCATACAAAGGAGATTATTTCCAAATTTTCTTTTGAAGTTTTTACTTGTTCTAATGCTATAAATGTTTCAGTTCATGTGTTGTCTAAGGACTCACACTTACTTTTACTAATATATTTACAATGATTTTTGCTTACACACATAAAGTTTCATAATAAAATAAAGCACAAATCATTTATTAAGGGTGTATTTTGAAACACACTGTATTAAGAGCTGTGGAACCAAATAAAAGGGAAAAAAAAGACCATATCCATTGGAAATTTAATATTAGTTGAGTTGAGTTGAGAATTACACAAGATCTATTAGCAGTTACAATAAAAGACTGCAGGTGTAGGTATACTATATATTAACAATCAGAAAAAAACAATTAAAGTTGTAGATGAAAATATATCTATCAAAATTAATTTAATAAGAACAAAAATGCACATTCAATAAATTGTCAGATTTTCAAAATTTCATTGCAATCTGAACTCAATATTTAACATTACTCTTATAGTAATCATCGATGACAGTATCAAGAACTCAATAAAGGCAGTTTATGTTTACATGGGTAAACATAAACCATATGTCTAAGATTGCCATTAGTAATTGGTAATGCTAAAGAATTATGGTAGAGTTGAATATGATGTGATTCTAAAAAGCAAAGCCATGGAGAAAAAAGTAAAAAAAAAACCCCAAAAAACAAAACAAAACAAAACAACAACAACAACAACAACAACAACAACAACAAAAACAGGAATTATGCTATAAAAATAAGGTGCATAAGTAAGAAGAAACACAAAAGAATTATGTGGGGAAGGAATAGAATAAAGTTGGTATTGAGGGTGTGGGTATTAAAGGGAGTGGATAAGATATGTAGATTAATGAGAAAAGGATTAGGAGGGAGGTAAATGATTGGGAAAAGGACTTGGGAAGATATATGGGAGAGGCAGGAGAGGCTATTTTTTTTTTTTTATTCATTTTTCCAAATTATCCCCTCCCTCCCTCTACTTCCTCCCCCTGATGGCTGGTAATCCCATACATTTTACATGTGTTACAATATGACCTAGATACAATATATGTGTGTAAATACCATTTTCCTTGTTGCACATTAATTATTAGCTTCCGAAGGTATAAGTAACCTGGGTAGATAGACAGTAGTGCTAACAATTTACATTCGCTTCCCAGTGTTCCTTCTCTGGGTGTAGCTACCTCTGTCCATCATTGATCAACTGGAAGTGAGTTGGATCTTCTTTATGTTGAAGATTTCCACTTCCATCAGAATACATCCTCATACAGTATTGTTGTTGAAGTGTATAGTGATCTTCTGGTTCTGCTCATTTCACTCAGCAACAGTTGATTTAAGTCAGGAGAGGCTATTTTAATACCAATGCAAACTTAGAAGAAACAATGTATATACAGGTATGTGTGTGTTTGTGTGTATGTATATATGTATAAATGTATATACACACACATTTATATCCATCCAGCTATCTATCTACCTACCTATCTATATATTTCTGTGATTATCTATAGCCTGCTAAGGGGAGGTAGTGGAGAATAGTGGGAGGAAATTAATAAAGTAAAAAGGATACAGTAGAAAACAAAACAAAAGCTATAAGAAAGAAAGAAAAAAAGATGGACAGCTCTGAATACAATGGGTTTTATTATTATATATTGTTTCTTAAAATGGAAATTTAATGTTATATGTTTTGAATTCTCTCATTCTCCTGTGACATAACAATGGTTTTTTTTGTTTTTTTTTTTTTAATTTAAAATTTAAATGAAAAATAGTTAAAATAATCTTTACTGTTCCCCTCAGCATCCAATTTGTTGCCAAGTTTTGTCAGTTCTTCTGTGCCACAAATCACATATACCTGTCCCCTTTTCTGACACACTGGTACAGATTCTTATGACCTCAAGCCTGAGCTATTATAATAGCATTCTGCTTAATCTCACTGATTCTAATATCTCCATGTTCCAATACATTATGCACTCAGCTGTCAAAATGATTGACCATATTACTCAGGGATGTTCTAGGAAGTGCTTGACAACAACTGGCTGTTGAGGAAAAAAATGCATTCACAAAACATTTTTTTTTTAAATTCTCATGCTCCTTATTAACATGTTCTCTCTTAGCTTCCATAAATGAGTGTAAACAAGAGAACAGTAAATCAACCCCCGATTTGTAGTAATTTGTTAGATTCTGGGATATAAATTTAATAATTACATGGCAACTGGCTCTGAATACCCTGGTAAACCTCTATTCAATAAACTTCAATAATTGCTTAAATTGTAATATAATATATAAAAATTAATTTGGCTTCTTATGATATTCATAATCTGAACCTTTGAAACACTTTATATCCTTCTTTATCATATTGTGATACCTGTAGTCTACCATCCAGTGACACTGATCTTTTTGATAATCCTTAAACAAGATATCCTATAACCTGACTTTGCATTTTCACTATTATTTTTGCTTGTAATATTCTCCCTTCTAGTCAGCACCTTTTAAATTTTCTGACTTCCTTGAAGTTCCAGCTAAATTCTCATCTTGTGAAAGAGCTTTTCTTGATTGTCCTTAATAGTTATGCCTTCCTTGGGTTAGTTATTTCCAATTTATCCTATCTGTGTACATTTTATTTTACATAGTTGTTTGAATGTGATCTCCAACATTAGAGTGTAATCTTGTAAGTAGGATCCATCTTTTTTGCATGTTTTGGAGCTTCCTGAACTTACTACATTGTTGAACATGGTGTAAGGTCTAAATAAACATTCATTGACTGAAAAAAAAGTTTTAAAATGTCAAGAGAAATTTCACACAATTAAAAAATATCTACAGATATTACAATGTTTTTTTTTATTTCTCCCCCACTGACTTTTACTTCATTCACTATCTTAACGAGATGCACTTTAAAATCGCAAGCGCGCACACACACACACACACACACACACACACACACACACAGAAACTTAACAAGATTTGTTCTATCATTCACATAGTGCAAAAGTTTGATTTCCTGAATAATTTATTTTTTGATAGTTGAAAGTTTCATTATTGAATGAGACAAACCAAGATGCTGAATTTGTGTTTCCACATTCCTACTCAGAGACTATGCATTTGAAAATCTTATTAGAGTCAAAACTTTTAAAGGAGATGTATTTTGGATTTGTCAGTAGCATGAATGCTTTCTAAAAGACATGTGGAATGCAGAATAGAGCTGAATTTGAGTTCAGGAAGACCATGGTCATACTTTACCACAAATAGTGACCTAGACAACTCACTTTTTCAGGCCATGAATATGCCCTCACAAGGAGTTTCTTATAACAACACAAAAACAACAAATCATAGTTGCTGTCAATATTTACAGATCATAAATCTAATACAATTTATATATTTGAATTCCAATTTAGGGAGTAACAAATATGTTTGTATGTAAGTGCATGATTTTTATTAAACTGAAAGCTAAAAGTTTTTGAGAAGGAAACACATACTGCATCATTGTTAAATAAGAAATGATGAGAGGATTGAAGGGAATTTTCTTTTTCTTTTTTTTTTTTTTTTTGCTGAATGTTTTTAATTTTTTTGATATCTTTTGTTTTTATAAATTCCTTTTTTTGAATTTTTCCTCCTCTCAAATCTCTTTTATATAGTATACCATCGCTTATTGAAGTTTATTTATTATTATTATTATTATTATTATAGCTTTTTATTACAAGATATATGCATGGGTAATTTTTCAGCATTGACAATTGCAAAATATTTTTATTCCAATTTTTCCCCTCCTTCCCCCCACCCCCTCCCCCAGATGGCAGGTAGTCCCATACATGTTAAATATATTAAAGTATAAGTTAAATACAATATGTTTATATATGTCCATACAGTTATTTTGCTATACAAAAGAATCATACTTTGAAATTGTGTACAATTAACTTGTGAAGGAAATAAAAATGCAGACAGACAAAACTACAGGGATTGGGAATCCTATGTAGTTATTAATAGCCATCTCCTAGAATTATTTTACTTAGTGTAGCTGGTTCAGTTCATTACTGCTCTATTGGAACTGATTTGGTTCATCTCATTGTTGAAGAGAGCCACATCTTTCAGAACTGATTATCATATAGTATGGTTGTTGAAGTATATAATAGTCCTGCTCATTTCATTCAGCAACAGTTCATGTAAGTCTCTCCAGGCCTTTCTGAAATCATCCTGTTGGTCATTTCTTACAGAACAATAATTTCCATAATATTCATATATCACAATCTATTCAGTCATTCTCCAATTGATGGGTATCCACTCTGTTTCCAGTTTCTGGCCACTACAAAGAGGACTGCCACAAATATTCTTGCTCATACAGGTCCCTTTCCCTCATTGAAGGGAATTTTCAAGAAATTAGAATTTAAAAAGAACACACATTACATCTTTTTTGGTTTTGTTAAATATGATTTTGTTTCAAATATTATTCATTATGTGAATTTTCCATTTCAAAACATATTCCCTCAAAATGCAATACATTAATTAAAACTGCTATTTTCTCATTGATATTTCTTGTTGTCGAGCTTCATTGACTTTTCTTCCTTTACTTTGTTCCAAAAGACTTTCTGAAAAACCAATGCTTGTCAACAAATATTTTAGTTGTCATAACCTTGGCTAACAGATTTTAATTGTTATAAAATCCCTTTCTCCAGTTACAGAAAACTTATATTTTAAAAAAATCAAAATTGTTAAATATCACTTTTATTTGAGCCTCCATGTCATTGTTGAAATAATTTAGATTTCAAGATATTAATTAATCCCATATTAGATTGTTAAATGTAAGTAGACTCATCTATGCACAGATGAATTCTTCTCTCTCACTCTACCTTGGTAAACTTATTTTATTTAATTGCACAGAACCACAGCTTTTTTATAACCAATACTTGTGTCTTTAATTAAATGAAATGGTATATTTTTGAAATTTCCTAGTTAAATAACACTAAGCTTTGCAAAGGCACCCCTGCCAATTGTCATACATTATATATTCACAAATGATGTTTGTCATTTTCCATTTATTTATGTAGGTGAATTCAATTCTAGGTTTGGAGAGTTGGGAGAGTTAAATTTCTAGGTTTGGAGAGAAACAAAATAATTCTTTCTGAAAGCAGAAAGGTAGTATAATATTCCTTATAAAATTCTAAGTATTTTTGTAAATATTTCTCAGCTATAAAATCAGAAACATTTATTATTATTTTTACTGAAACTACACTAGGTAGAGTAAAATGGATGTTAACTTGAAATTTATTTATGTAAATAATATTGCCTGGACCCATGAGTTTTTGGCTACTTATTGTCGATACTACTCAGTTGTCAATGATAGATGCACTTTATTTTGATAATTTTTTGTATATGTATATACATGCATGTTTATATGTACATGTATGTGAGTAGATTTTAGGTTATTTGGAGATGTGCAATTGCTTTAAGTTACTTTGGATGCATTGCACTGATTTTTATAATGCTGATGATCAAGATGATGATGAACAAAAAGAAACTGAAGCAGAAGACGTGTCAGAAGCAGAAGAAACAGCAGTTGGAATTGAAACAAAAGCATAATAAGCAGAAGAAAAAGAACAGAAAGAAAAAAATGCATTTATACATTGTTTCAATATTTTAAGTTGTTTCCCACAAAATAAAAATGGAAATAAGATTAGAAGTCATTAATATGCTCATTTTATAGATGACAAAGTTAAACTCAGAGAGGTAAAATTAATAATCAGAGCTAACAAGTTTAGTGAGTGGCAGTAATTATCTTTGAAGTAAGGTCCTTTGAGCACACAAATGAAAAAATTTTCTCTTTAGTGTTTTCTTTATGTGTGTCTTTTTTCTTTCTGTCTCTGTCTCTCTGTCTCTGTCTCTCTCTGTGTCTCCATTTGTCTGTTTCATCTTTCTGTGTTATATCTTCTCTCTCCTCCATCTCTTCCTCTTTCCCTCTCTCTACATTTTTCTATGTGTCTCTTTGTCTCTTTCTTTCCATCTGTGTGTGTTGTGTTTTATATATATATATATATATATATATATATATATATATATATATATATATATATATATATATATATATAGAGAGAGAGAGAGAGAGAGAGAGAGAGAGAGAGAGAGAGAGAGAGAGAGAGAGAGAGAGAGAGAGAGAGAGAGAGAGAGAGAGAGAGAGAGAGAGAGAGAGAGAGAGAGAGAGAGAGAGAGAGAGAAAGGTAGTTTTCTTAGGTCACTTTCTATTAGTTGCACTGATGATGATGATGATGGAAAAGCATTTGTACATTAGTTAAATGTTTTGCAATTATGCATATGTGTATAAACACATATACTGCATATGAATTTATCTATATGTATACATTCAAGGCATATATAGAGAGATGTAAAGACATATCTGTCTATCTATCTATGTATATATAATTCCATTTAGTTCAACTTGACAAGGTTTACACTGTATATTATACATGAAATACATTGTTAGATTCTAATGACAGACAGTGAAATGAGGCAATACCCAATGTCTTACATGAATAGCTTATTATTTCATGAAGGAGATAATAAATACATACAAAAGCTAAAATATGGATTAAAATTTTAAATGCAAAGAATTGGTCTGAACTATTGGGGAAACTATGAGAAAAGGCAATCATTAGGCAACACCTCTGAAAAGACTCAATAGGGTATACCTCAACAATTGTTGGATTATGGGAGCCATGATGGTCATAATTATAATCATATAATCATAAACACATGTTAAACAGAATGGAATTTAAAAAAAAAAAAAAAGATTGGTTTTGGAATTAGGAACTCTAGACTTGACTACCAACTTTCATTTTACTACCTGTGTGACCATGAGAAAAATCCCTTAAGCACTATTGAAGGAATTTGTTAACTTCATGATGTGATTTTGTTTTTTTAAGAAAATAAAGAAGGAAAGAAAGAAAGAAGGACGGAAGGAAAAGAAAGGAAAGGAAAGAGGAGGGAAAATAGTGATCTCTATAATTCTAAATTCTGAGTTTTCAGATTCTATCACTCCATTTACATACACATGTGCCTGTGCAGATGTGCATATATTTTGATTTAGCTTCATAATAGCAACGAGGGGGAAACTGAAATCATCCTTGCTCATTAAGGTTCCCCATGCTATATTCAGAAATGATAGCTCCAACATGGCTAATTACAATTAGCCTAAATCCATTCTATAATTATAATTGGACACATTATTCTTCACTTTCTTTCTTAAAATTTTACTATCCCTGTGCACTATTAAATAACCATGCATTTCACCCTAGGAATACAAAAATGGGTAACATATTCTTTCATTTAAAATTATACTTCTTACATTCTTATAAATTTAAAGTCATAACATTGTTATTGATTTATATTTATAATAATTTAAATCCCATGAATAATCAGTAGGTAGTTAATGAATATTACAATCCAAATTTCCCCCTACTGTATCTACAAATTATAGGTATTCTATGATTTCCTCCCTGTTCAGTATTACAGAGTTTGAAGATGGAGAATCTTCACTATTCATTAATTTATTCAGTTTTCTTATACTACTTTTAAAAGTATTAAATTTGCATCATTTCTGAAAACATAATAAAATAAGCAACAGAAAAACAGCAAATAAAGAAAAGGTGAATATCTTTTATATTTTAATTAAATATATTTTGGTTTGAACAAAAGATATATCCTGTTGTAAAGGCTTGGTGTCAATATGAAGTTGGGTATTTTTTAATATTATTTTTGCATTAATCAAATTTATTAATTTATTAGTTCCTGATGATATCTCTGGTGCCTTAGTCTTTTATTTAAATCCTTTATAGTATAGATAACATCCAAGATAATAAATTACCAGACTGCTAAAAACAACAACAGCAGCACCAATAAGCTACAAGCCTATTTCAACACATGTGATTAATTAGAAAACATTGAACAATAAAAAGGAGATCACCTCACATAACATATAGTAGGATTTTATTAAGATTTTTATTAGTGGTGTCTGAAAAAGCCAAAAACATGTTTTGATTTTGAAAAGTAATGATCTGAGATGAAAATATATGACCTTGAAAAAAAAGTAGTAAATTAAAGTGGTTCTGTATTTTCACCTGAAATTAAAATCACCTTTTTCCATGACACAAATTTATCATTGTCTCCTAATTTAAAAAAATTGATTGCCTTATGTGTATGGGGAAAATTCTTATGTGGATTACATAGCCAAATATCAAATATTAACACAGTATCTGCTTCAAGAAAGTTATAGTTTTGTAAACAGGAAAATACCTTTTTAAATGAACATAGTGTGACTAAGAACTGATAAAGGCCAATTAGGAATCTAGAAAATGAACTATCAGAAATGTGAGACTTCCCAAAGCAAGATGGTGTACTAGGCAATAGATTACTTTAACTCTCCCATATTCACTTCCAGACAACTGTAAAATAGCACCTCAAGACAAATTCACAAAGAGCAGAACCAGCAAGGAGATGGGATGAAACAATCTTGTAACTCAGGAAAATTGGAATTTCAGATGGAGATGCTCAGTCCAGGACACAAAGCTTCTCAGCAAGCCAACAGCAAGCCTGCCCTCAGCAAATGAGCAAGGATTCTTCAACATCACTATGGTGGATTTCAGCACCAGGACTCTGCATGTGTTTTTGCATAGCCAGGGGAGTTAGCAGACTTCAGGTCTGGGAATCACTACTTGTCTCAGAGTACATGTGGGCCAGCAGGCCCCCTCCAGTGGCCAAACCTGCTTCATCAGAGTTTCAATCAAACAGACCTCAACCCTACCAGTACCTAATCAAATAGAAAGGCAATGCCTGAATAAATCCCAACATGCTTCAGCAAAGCCCTGGGTAAACAGACCTGATTAAGGGGAATCAACTACCTAGTGCTTCAGAGGAACCCTGAGTAAACACAGAATTATGGTGTTTACAAAAAACACATTTGAAAGAGACAGGCACATACAGAGTAAAGATTAAAAGCTTAAACAGAATTTTTTTATTAAAGCTGTTTATTTTTAAAAACATATGTGTGAAAAATTCTTCAACATTAGTCCTTGCAAAACCTTGTGTTCCAATTTTTCACCTTTTGCCACTCCTTCCCCTAAATGACAAGTAGTTTAATATATGTTAAACATGGTAGAAATATACATTAAATCTAATATATTCATATATATTTATACAATTATTGTGCTGCACAAAAAAAAAAAAATCAAAAAAAAAAAAGAAAAAGAGAAGCAAAATAAAATGCAAACAAACAACAACTAAAAGAGTGAGAAGGCTATGTGGTGAACCACATTCAGTTCCCATTGTCCTCTCTCTGGGTGAAGATGGCTTTCTTCATCATTGAACAATTGGAACTGGTTTGAATCAACTCGTTGAAGAGAACCACATCTATCAGAATTGATCATCGTATAGTCTTATATGATCTCCTGTATCTGCTCGCTTCACTTAGCATCAGTTCATGTAAGTCTCTCCAAGCCTCTCTGAAATCATACTGTTGGTCATTTCTTACAGAACAATAATATTCCATAACATTCATATACCATAATTTTTTCATCCATTCTCCAATTGATGGACATCCACTCAGTTTCCAATTTCTAGCCACTATAAAGAGTACTGCCACAAACACTTTTGCACATGTGAATTCTCTTTCCTCCTTTAAGATCTCTTTGGGATGTAGCCCAGTAGTAACACTGCTGGATCAAAGAGTTTGATAATTTTTTGAGCATAGTTCCAAATTTCTCCGCAGAATGGTTGGATCCATTCATAACTCCACCAACAATGCATCAGTATCCCAGTTTTCCCACATTCCCTCCAACATTTGTCATTATCTTTTCCTGTCATCTTAGCCAATGTGAAAGGTGTGTAATGTTATCTCAGTTGTCTTAATTTGCATTTCTCTGATCAATAGTGATTTGGAGCATCTTTTCATGTCAATAGAAATGGTTTCAATTTCTTCATCTGAAATTTCTCAGTGTATAAGAATGTATTGTGCTTAAGCTGAGTGAAAAAAAAAAAACAGGAGTAGCAATTCTGATCTCAGATAAAGCACAAGTAAAAATAGATCTTATTAGAATAGATATGGATGGAATGTACATCTTGATAAAGGGTACATTAAATAATGAAGTAATAATTATACTAAATGTGTATGCACCAAGTGTTAGAACAAGTAAATTCATAGAGAAGATTTTAAGCCAGTTATAGGAAGAAGTACACAGCAAAACTATTCTTCCTTTCTCAGAATCAGACAAATGTAACCACAAAATAAACAAGAAACAAACAAGATCCTAGACAACCTAGGCATAATAGATCTCTGAAGAAAACTGAATAGGGACATGTTGTGACTGCCTTAGTCACCTGGATATCTTAGAATCAGCTAGAGTCAGGATAACCAAAAGTCTTTATTTTTGGTCCTTTGGGGTCGCCTTCATGGGATTAGATATAGAAATCTCAGCACCTTCTTTCTCTCTCTCCACAGCCAAAGAATGATCCTGCTTGTCCTACTCCACCCTCTGATCTCTTTCCCCCTTTTCTGTCCACACCCACAGATCTAGCTAGCACAGAGTCCAGTAAGGTCATCCTCCAAGCATATGTTAATAGATAATTGTCCAATTGGTAATTAGCCTTAAGTGCTATGTTATCTTATGTTAAGTGCATCTACTCAGTTCTAGCCCTTTAGAAACCGGACGTCTCAGGGAGTTGAGAACCCCAAAAAGGTGATCATGCCTCCCCCTGACATCTCAAGTAGGAAGATGAAAAGCGCCAAAGGGAAGTGGGAATTGCTAGGGGGTTTCTGGGCTGAAGGGTCTTATTAGAGACAAGTGTGCACAAACCCATCAGCATGGGAGATATTATACAAGCACATAGCAATAATGCACAGGCTATTAGTGATGACTCCACACAGTCAGTGCAGGCTCAATGAGGTGTAACAAACATGAATTGTACATGCAAGTAGTGATATAACAAATGATATAAATCAACATGGTCTTGTAAAAGATTTCCAAAGTCCTAGAAGGAGAGTACATAAACATCAGTCACACATACGCCTTCTTCAGCAGCCAAGAGATAGTCCAGAACTAATCTATTGTCCATTGCTTCATGTGTCAGGGAATCCAATGATTTGCACAAGTTTTTGAAGTCCTGCAACAGTCTTTTTATATGTTAGGGAATCCATTGATTCCTACAGGTTTTGAAGTCCTGCAACAGTCTTATTTATGTCTCAGAGAATCCAGTTGATTCCTGAGGGTTTTGAAATCCAACAATTTTTGATACCCTAATGCCATATGCTAATAAATGCCATAACTGCTAGGCTCTTTCAGTGGTGGGAACAGTCAGCAACAGAACCACCTGATGTTTCTTGGGTTTCAAGGGTCTGTGATCTCTCTCTTTCTTATGGACAAGGCAAATATAGATGTTCATACCCATCTGATTCCTTCTCCATCTGTAGAGCTACAAGCAAACCCTCTCCCCCAAGCAGTTAACCTATCTGGTCCTTTCTATTCACCACTTTCTGGGTCTTTCCACATGACCTGGTGATTATCTAAAGACAGTGGAGCTGCTTGCACTAGACACTGTCCTTCCAGTGGATAATAAAACCTGTCTGCTGAAGCCAGTGAATCTTTGTCAAAGATTAAGAAGTTAATAGTATAAAGGGCTGGATTTAGAAGTTCTTTAGCGTTACTTGTGGCTCCCCCTTTCTTTTGTTTTTGGAGGAGTGGCTTGAGGTCTCTGTTTCTCCTCTCAACAATTGCCTGTCCTTGAGGATTAAAGGGTATGCCAGTGGTATGGAAAATCTTATACTGTGCACAAAAGTGTGCAAAATGTTTAGAAGTATATGCAGGTCCATTGTCTATTTTTATTGCTTGTGTCATATCCATAATTGCAAATGCTTATATAAGGAATTCAGTGACCACTCGGGCTGTCTCTTTTGCTGCTGGTATTGCAAAAGTGAATCCTGAAAAGGTGTCTACTACAACGTGGATAAAAGATAAATGAACAAAAGATTTATAATGGGTCATATCATTTGCCAAATTTCATTGGGTCTCAAACAATGAAGGTTCTTCCCTTGAGGAAGTATAGGAGTATGGAAAGGAAGGCAAGCTGTACAGCTTTTTACTATGCTTCCAGCTTCTTCTCTTGTTATTCTAAATTGTGAACATTAACCTTGGGCAGCCTGATGATATTTAGAATGAGATTCTTGGGCTTCTTGAAATAAAAGGAGTATTGGCTAACATAGTTAAAAGGCTATCTGTCTTTGAATTACCATCAAAAATAGGACCTGGAAGTCCACTATGAGAGTGAACATGCAAGATATAAATCTTACCTGCTTGCTTTCTCTGTGGCTCTTGAAGTTCCTTAAAGAGCTGAGATATATATATATATATATATATATATATATATATATATATATATATATATATATATATATATATATGAGGCTACAAATTTTATTTGGGCTGTGGCAATTCTTTGTACCATACCTACTGAATAGGCAAATCAGATATTATATTTATGTCTCCCAGATAATAAGTAAGAGCTAGAATGATTGCATGCAATTCATTCTGCTGAGTGGACTGAAAAGGAGTTCTGATTACTCTCTTTATAGTTAAGTTACAAGAGTATATAGTGCAAATATTATGTTTGGATGCGTCTGCAAGACAGTTGGTCCTTTAAGAGGAACTTTAGAAACCTTATCTTCAAGAATACATCCCCAATTATGTAACAGTCTGGTTATCTTTAATGGAGATTCATGTGTAAAATTTGGAGCCATGGCTAATAAAATTTGCCACTCTGGGATGGTTTCACAGCACACATTAACTTGTGCATGAGTATAAAAGGTGTATGTCTTGTCAATTTTATCCCCAATAATTATACTGCTTGCTTAAATGTCTTTAATAAAATTCTAGCCACAAGTACTGGGTAAGAAATAAGATTTTGTTCTGGTTGTGCTGGGAGGTTCACCCACTCTGTCAGACTGTCTCCTTGATGAAGGACCACTGTGGGTGCCTCTTGTGTAGCAAAAACTGATATTTCCAATGTTTTTGAGTGACTCTTTCAACCACATTGGATAAAGCTAGTTCAAGTTCTCTCGAAGCCTCTTGAGCTTCTTTTCTAAGCTGGTATGGTGAATTTAGAGCATTGTCTCCCCTTAAAATGTCATATAGTCATTGCAGTGCTTGCAATTGATAGGTAGTCAAGCCTAACAAGTGATATATCCATTGGATATCTCCTATTAATTTCTGGAAGTCATTTAGGATGTTTAGTTTCTCTGTTCTTAAGAAGAGTTTTTGTATTGTAAGCACCTTAGGATATACATCATATCCTAAATATTGAAAAGGAGCATGTCTTTTAATTTTTTCTGGAGCTATGTGCAATTTATAATTCTTTAGTGTTTCTATGGTTTTTTGTAGACATGCTTCTAACATTTGTTCCTCAGGTGCACATCCCAATATATCATCCATGTAATATAATAACATTACTTTTGGGAATGCTTTTATTACTGGAGTAAGAGCAATAGCAACATACATTTGACACATAGTAGGACTATTTTTCATTCCTGGTGGCAAAACTGTCCATTCATATCTTTTATAAGGCTCAGCTAAGTTAACACTGGGCACTGAAAAGGCAAATCCTTTCATATCCTCCTTATCTAGAGGGATAGAATAGAAACAATCCTTAATGTCTATAACTTACAGAGGACATTCTCTACACAATTGGGTAGGAGATGGAAATCCAGGTTGAAGTGTTCCCATAGTTTCCATCTGTTCATTTACCTTTCTTAAATCAATCAACATCCTCCATTTTTCAGATTTCTTTTTTACAACAAATACTGGGGATTTCCAGGGACTTACAGAAGGTTGTAAGTGTCCTTGGTCAAGTTGTAGCTGTACTATGTCTAATAAGGCCTGAATTTTATCACAACCTAAAGACCATTGTTCTATCCACACTTGTGTATCAGTTTTCCATTGGATAAGAACAGGTGAAAGTGGTGGCAGGCCTTCAACAGCAACCCTGCCTAAAAAACTGAAGTACTCATTTTTAACCCTAATTGTTATAAAATGTCTCTTCCCCACAGATTGATGGGGATTTTTTCAACTATAAAAGGAGTAAAAACTCCTTTTTCACTTTCAAATATCCATCTTAAAGGTGTAGCACTAACTTCAGCTACTATTGATCCTCCTATCCCAAACATGTAGGTGTCTGCTTTAGTCTTTGGCCAGTGACTGGGCCAGTTGGCACCTCTAATGACTGTGCGATCTGCACCTGTGTCCACAAGTCCTTCTAATGGTGTGCCATTTATATAGATGGTGAGCATAGATCAATCAACTGTAAGAGCTGCTGTCCAGTATATTCCTGGGTTTTGTTGCTTGGAGTCAGAATCTAGGCGAATATCACCAGGTTGCTTATTAGGAGTACGTAACAATAAGCCTGATGCTACTACTTCCCCTGGTTGATAAATCACACATTGTCTCCCTGTGTTAATGACTGGGATATAATCTACATATTCCCCAGTTTCCCACATCAGTGTATGAATGAACACTCTTTTGTAAGTACTCTCAGGAGATGAAATGGTCAAGCCTAATATGCCTGGAGGCAAGGGATCCATATACTGGAGAGGAACAGATTTCCCCTCTACAAGGGGTATCTCAGTTGTCCCATCTGCATACAACTCAATCCTCCCCAACTGTAATCCTTTTCTTCCATCAGGTTGCTTCTTGGCTTATTGATTGTGTCATCCCTTTCTCCCCTCAGATGGCTTCCTGGCTGATTGGTCATGTCTGGATATTGGACTTCTAGGCACTCTCTGGGTGTGGCATCCCCTGCCATCATGTCCCAAGTGTTTTTTGCTGGGGCCCTGGAGCTGGGTTCCTCATTCCATTTCCCTGAATCATGCCCAATGGAACCATCTGTTGCATTTTGGACATGGGGTATTGGATGTTGTTTTCCCACCCTGTTTTCTCACTCTGTCTCTATGCCAACATTGAGCTTTCACATGCTCTACTTTACCACATTGAAAGCTTTGATGAGTCTCTCTGGAAGTCCCTTGCCACAAGGGACCCTGTCTTCCCATGTTGGGAAGTCTGTATCATACCTTGACTATAAAAGGCATGTGTGCCCATTGTGGCACAGCATCTTATGATCTCCTCTAAAGGAGCATTCTTGCACAGTCCTAATATAATTCTTCTTCAAACCTCATTAGCATTTTCTTTAGCAAGTTGCCTTATCAAAATGTCTGTTACTGTATTTTCACTATTAGTCTGTATGATAGCAGTCTGCAAATATCCCACAAAATCAGCAAAGTGTTCATTTGATCCTTGTACAATTTTTGTGAAGGTTTTTCCCTTGTCCTTTTATTGTGGAGAACAGGCCATGTTGTGATAGCAGCAATTTGCTCATATGCTGCTATGGAGTAATTAATCTGTACTGAAATTTCTGCATAAGAACCTACACCTGTTAGTTGATCACAAGTGATTGAAGTATTAATTCCACTTTGACTATTTTATTGGGCTTATATCCTACAGAGCTCACTATATTCAGAAAGCCACAGCAAATTTTGTCCTGCTTCTAAGCATACTCTTGCTATAGATTACCAGTCACTAGGGCTTAAGACTTTATAAGCCAAATTCTGTAATAACATCTTAACTTAAGCTGATGTAGGCCCATAAAGAGTGCAAGACTTTTTCAGGTCTTTGAGGAGGTCTATATCAAAAGGAGTGTACTTTCTACTCTCTTGACCTAAAGAATTAAACTGTTGAATCATAAGGTAAATTTGGGGCCTCAGATGACCTATTTCCTTCCCTTTTTCTGTAGCATTAAGTATTGCCTTTTGCAATCTAGTTATATGATGTGGTGATTGCTGTGGGGAAGGTGCTGCTGATATCACTGCCCCTCCTGCTACTACTCCTCCCTCCATCCTGGAAGGTTAAGTTGATGGGGGTGTGTCAAGGACCTGCTCTGGTGTGGGTGGAGTTGAAGCTAAGTTGTGAAAGTGAGAATCACCATGACCTTGAAGCTCATTTAATTCCCCATGCCCTCAGGCAAGGTCTTTAGAATGTTCATTGTCTCCCTTTTTTTCCCTCATACTTCCTCATCTGGCCACTTTTTTTTTTTTTTTTTTAATTTTTTATTTAATTTTATAATTATAACATTTTTTGACAGTACATATGCATGGGTAATTTTTTACAACATTATCCCTTGCACTTACTTCTATACAGATTTTTTCCCTTCCTCCCCCAACGCCCTCCCCCAGATGGCAAGCAGTCTTATATATGTTAAATATATTACAGTATAATTTAGATACAATATATGTGTGTAGAACCGAATTTTTTGTTGCACAGGAAGAATTGGATTCAGAAGGTAAAAATAACAGTTTACATTCATTTCCCAGTGTTCCTTTTCTGGATGTAGCTGGTTCTGTCCATCATTAATCAATTGGAATTGGATTAGCTCTTCTCTATGTTGAAGAAATCCACTTCCATCAGAATAAATCATCATACAATATCATTGTTGAAGTGTATAATGATCTTGAAGTGTATAATGATCTTCTGGTTCTGCTCGTTTCACTCAGCATCAGTTGATGTAAGTCTCTCCAAGCCTCTCTGTATTTCTCCTGTTGGTTATTTCTTATAGAACAATAATATTCCATAACATTCATATACCATAGTTTACCCAACCATTCTCCAATTGATGGACATCCATTCATCTTTCAGCTTCTAGCCACTATGAAAAGGGCTGCCACAAACATTTTGGCACATACAGGACCCTTTCCCTTCTTTAGTAGTTCCTTGGGGTATAAGCCCAGTAGTAGTATGGCTGGGTCAAAGGGTATGCACATTTTGATAACTTTTTGGGCATAATTCCAGATTGCTCTCCAGAATGGTTGGATTCTTTCACAACTCCACCAACAATGCATCAGTGTCCCAGTTTTCCCACAGCCCCTCCAACATTCATCGTTATTTGTTCCTGTCATCTTAGCCAATCTTACAGGTGTGTAATGATACCTCAGAGTTGTCTTAATTTGCATTTCTCTGATCAATAGTGATTTGGAACACTCTTTCATATGAGTGGAAATAGTTTTAATTTCATCATCTGAAAATTGTTCATATCCTTTGACCATTTATCAATTGGAGAATGGCTTGATTTCTTATAAATTAAAGTCAATTCTCTGTATATTTTGGAGATGAGGCCTTTATCAGAACCTTTAACTGTAAAAATTTTTGCCCAATTTGTTACTTCCCTTCTAATCTTGTTTGCATTAGTTTTGTTTGTGCAGAAACTTTTTAATTTGGTGTAATCAAAATGTTCTATTTTGTGATCAATAATGGTCTCTAGTTCTCCCTTGGACACAAACTCCTTCCTTCTCCACAAGTCTGAGAGGTAAACCATCCCATGTTCCTCCAATTTATTTATGATTTCGTTCTTTATGCCTATATCTAGGACACATTTTGATCTAATCTTAGTATGTGGTGTTAAATGTGGGTCCATGCCTAGTTTCTGCCATACTAATTTCCAGTTTTCCCAGCAGTTTTTGTCAAATAATGAATTCTTATCCCAAAATTTGGGATCTTTGGGTTTGTCAAAGATTAGATTGCTATTTTTATTCACTATCTTGTCCTGTGAACCTAACCTATGCCACTGATCAACTAGTCTATTTCTTAGCCAATACCAAATGGTTTTGGTGGCTGTTGCTTTATAATATAGCTTTAAATCAGGTACACTTAGACCACCTTCCTCTGACTTTTTTTTCATTAGTTCCCTTGCAATTCTCGACCTTTTATTCTTCCATATGAATTTTGTTGTTATTTTTTCTAGGTCATTAAAATAGTTTCTTGGGAGTCTGATTGGTATAGCACTAAATAAATAGATTAGTTTGGGGAGTATTGTCATCTTTATTATATTCGCTCGGCCTATCCAAGAACAATGAATGTCTTTCCAATTATTTAAATCTGACTTTATTTTTGTGGCAAGTGTTTTGTAATTTTGCTCATATAATTCCTGACTCTCCTTTGGTAGATATATTCCCAAATATTTTATACTATCGACTTTTATTTTGAATGGAATTTCTCTTTGTATCTCTTGCTGTTGGATTGTGTTGGTAATGTATAAAAATCCTGAGGATTTATGTGGATTTATTTTGTATCCTGCGACTTTGCTAAAATTCTGAATTATTTCTAATAGCTTTTTAGCAGAGTCTTTGGGGTTCTGTAAGTATACCATCATGTCATCTGCGAAAAGTGACAATTTGATTTCGTCATTTCCTACTCTAATTCCTTGGATCTCTTTCTCGGCTCTTATTGCCAAGGCTAGAGTTTCTAGTACTATATTGAATAGTAATGGTGATAGTGGGCAACCTTGTTTCACTCCTGATCTTACAGGGAAAGGTTCTAGTTTATCACCATTACATATGATGTTTACTGAAGGTTTTAAATATATGCTCCTTATTATTTTAAGGAATAGTCCATTTATTCCTATACTCTCAAGCGTTTTTAGTAGGAATGGATGTTGGATTTTATCAAATGCCTTTTCTGCATCTATTGAGATGATCATATGGTTTTTATTAATTTGATTATTAATATGGTCAATTATACTAATAGTTTTCCTAATATTAAACCAGCCCTGCATTCCTGGAATAAATCCTACTTGATCATAGTGTATTATCCTGGACATGATTTCCTGAAGTCTTTTTGCTAATATCTTATTTAAGATTTTAGCATCAATATTCATTAAGGAGATTGGTCTATAGTTTTCTTTCTCAGTTTTCGATCTACCTGGTTTAGTTATCAGTACCATGTCTGTGTCATAGAAGGAATTTGGTAGGACTCCTTCAATCCCTGTTTTTTCAAATAGTTTACATAGCATTGGAGTTAGTTGTTCTTTAAATGTTTGGTAGAATTCACCTGTAACTCCATCTGGTCCTGGGGACTTTTTCTTAGGAATTTGGTTAATAGCTTGGTCTATTTCTTTTTCTGAGATGGGACTATTTAGACTACTTACTTCTTCCTCTGTTAATCTGGGCAAGCTATATTTTTGAAGGTATTCTTCCATTTCATATAAGTTATCGAATTTATCGGCATAAAATTGAGCAAAGTAGCTCCTAACTATTGTTCTAATTTCCTCTTCATTAGTGGTGAGTTCACCCTTTACATTTTCAAGACTATCAATTTGCTTTTTCTCTTTCCTTTTTTTAATCAGGTTTACTAAGGGTTTGTCTATTTTGTTGGTTTTTTCATAAAATTCCTTCCTCCTAATTTATGACCAGAGGAGAACTAGAGATCATTATTGATCACAAAATAAAATATTTCGATTACATCAAACTAAAAAGTTTCTGTACAAATAATACTAATGCAAACAAGATTAGAAGGGAAGTAACAAACTGGGAAAATATTTTTAAAGTTAAAGGTTCTGACAAAGGTCTCATTTCCAAAATATATAGAGAACTGACCCTAATTTATAAGAAACCGAACCATTCTCCAATTGATAAATGGTAAAAGGATATGAACAGACAATTCTCAGATGAAGAAATTGAAACTATATCCACTCACATGAAAGAGTGTTCCAAATCACTACTGATTAGAGAAATGCAAATTAAGACAACTCTGAGATACCACTACACACCTGTCAGATTGGCTAAGATGACAGGAACAAATAATGATGAATGTTGGAGGGGATGTGGGAAAACTGGGACACTAATACATTGCTGGTGGAGTTGTGAAAGAATCCAGCCATTCTGGAGAGCAATTTGGAACTATGCCCAAAAAGTTATCAAACTGTGCATACCCTTTGACCCAGCAGTGCTACTACTGGGCTTATATCCCAAAGAAATACTAAAGAGCAGAAAGAGACATATATGTGCCAAAATGTTTGTGGCAGCTCTTTTTTTTGTAGTTAGAAACTGGAAGATGAATGGATGTCCATCAGTTGGAGAATGGTTGGGTAAATTATGGTATATGAAGGTTATGGAATATTATTGCTCTGTAAGAAATGACCAGCAGGAGGAATACAGAGAGGCTTGGAGAGACTTACATCAACTGATGCTGAGTGAAATGAGCAGAAATAGAAGATCACTATACACTTCAACAACAATACTGTATGAGGATGTATTCTGATGGAAGTGGATATCTTCAACATAAAGAAGAGCCAACTCACTTCCAGTTGATCAATGATGGACAGAGGTAGCTACACCCAGAGAAGAAACACTGGGAAATGAATGTAAATTTTTAGCACTAATATCTGTCTGCCCAGGTTACATGTACCTTCAGAAACTAATGCTTATTTTGCAACAAGAAAATGGTATTTACACACATGTATTGTATCTAGGTTATATTGTAACACAAATAAAATGTATGGGATTGCCTGTCATCGGGGGGAGGGAGTAGAGGGAGGGAGGGGATAATTTGGAAAAATGAATACAAGGGATAATATTATAAAAATATATATAATAAAAATTATTTAAAAAAAATAAAAATAAATAAATTCCTTCCTCCTCCACAGATCTGAGAGGTAGACTATTCTCTGTTCCTCTAATCTATTTATGATCTCATTCTTTATGCCTAAATCATGGACCCATTTTGATCTTATCTTGGCATATTGTTTGAAGTGTGGACATATCTAATTTCTGCCATACTAATTTCCAGTTTTCCCAACAGTTTTTTCCAAATAATGAATTTTTATCCCTAATGTTGGTATCTTTGGGTTTGTCAAAGACTAGATTCCTATAGATGTACCCTTGTTTGTCCTTTGTATCTAATCTGTTCCACTGATCTACCGGTCTATTTCTTAGCCAATCCCAAATGGTATTGGTGACTACTGCTATATAATATAGCTTTATATCAGGAACACCTAGACCACCTTCTTCTGACTTTTTTTTTCCTTAGTTCCTTTGTAATTCTCGACCTTTTATTCTTCCATATGAATTTTGTTGTTATTTTTTCTAGGTCATTAAAATAGTTTCTTGGGAGTCTGCTTGGTATAGCACTAAATAAATAGATTAGTTTGGGGAGTTTTGTCATCTTTATTATATTCGCTCAGCCTATCCAAGAGCACTGAATGTCTTTCCAATTATTTAAATTTGACTTTATTTTTGTGGCAAGTGTTTCGTAATCTCATATATTTCCTGACTATTCTTTGTTATATGGATTCCCAAATATTTTATACTCTCAACATTTCTTTGGAATGGAATTTCTCTTTGTATCTCTTGCTGTTGCATTTTGTTGGTGATATATAAAAATGCTGAGCATTTATGTGGATTTATTTTTTATCCTGCAACTTTGCTAAAATTCTGAATTATTTCTAATAGCTTTTTAGCAGAGTCTTTGGGGTTCTCTAAGTATACCATCATGTCATCTGCAAAGAGTGATACTTTGACTTCTTCATTTCCTACTCTAATTCCTTGAATCTCTTTCTCAACTCTTATTGCTGAGGCTAGCATTTCTAGTACTATATTGAATAGTAATGGTGATAGTGGGCAACCTTGTTTCACTCCTGATCTTACTGGGAAAGGTTCCAGTTTATTTCTATTGAATATTATGCTTACTGACGGTCATAAATATAATCTCCCGATTATTCTAAGGAAGAGTCCATTTATTCCTTTACTCTCAAGCGTTTTTAGAAGGCATGGATGTTGGATTTTATCAAATGCTTTATCTGCTTCTATTGAGGTGATCATATGTTTTTTATTAATTTGATTATTAATATGGTCAATTATACTTCCTAATATTAAACCAGCCCTGCATTCCTGGAATAAATCCTACTTGATCATAGTGTATTATCCTGGACATGATTTCCTGAAGTCTTTTTGCTAATATCTTATTTAAGATTTTAGCATCAATATTCATTAAGGAAATTGGTGTATAATTTTCTTTCTCAGTTTTTGATCTACCTGGTTTAGGTATCAGTACCATGTCTGTGTCATAAAAGAAGTTTGGTAGGACTCCTTTATTCCCTATTTTTTCAAATAGTTTATATAACATTGAGGCTAATTGTTTTTTAAATATTTGGTATAATTCACATGTAAATCCATCTAGTCCTGGGGATTTTTTCCTGGGGAGTTGAATAATAGCTTGTTCTATTTATTTTTCTGAAATGGGACTATTTAAGCAATTTATCTCCTCCTCTGTTAATCTAGGAAGCCTATATTTTTGGAGAAAGTCATCCATTTCACTTAAGTTACCAAATGTTTTGGCATAAAGTTGGGCAAAGTAACTCCTTATTATTTCTCTAATTTCCTCTTCATTGGTGGAAAGATCCCCCTTTCATTTGTAAGACTATCAATTTGATTTTCCTCTTTCCTTTTCCTGATCAGATTTAACAAAGATTTATCTATTTTATTGGCTTTTTCATAAAACCACCTCTTGGTTTTATTTATTAATTCAATAGGTTTCTTTTTTTTTTTTTTTACTTTCATTATTATTGATTTTTCCTTTTAATTTTTGTGTTTCAAGTTTGATTTTTGGTTGGGGGTTTTTAATTTTGTCTTTTTCTAGCTTTTTAAGTTGCAGGCCCAATTTGTTAATCTTCTCTTTCTCTATTTTGTTCAAATAAGCCTCTAAAGATACAAAATTTCCCCTTATTACCACTTTAGCTGCATCCCACAGATGTTGGTATGATGTCTCATTATTGTCATTATCTTGGGTAAAATTATTAATTGTTTCTATAATTTGCTGTTTCCCCCAGTCATTCTTTAATATGAGATTATTCATTTTCCAATTACTTTTTGGTCTATTTACCTCTAACTTCTTAATGAATGTATGTTTTATTGCATTGTGATCTGAAAAGAAGGCATTTATTATTTCTGCCTTCATACATTTAATTTTGAGATCTTTATGTCCTAATATATGATCAATTTTTGTATAGAATTCATGAACTGCTTAGAAGAAAGTATATTCCTTTCTATTGCCATTCAGTTTTCTCCAAAGGTCTATCATACATAGTTTTTCTAATGTTCTATTTACTTTTTAAAATTTCTTTCTTGTTTGTTTTGTGGTTTGATTTGTCTAAATCTGAGAGTGCAAGGTTGAGATTTCCCACTGGTATAGTTTTGCTGTCTATTTCTTCTTGCAACTCTCTTAACTTTCCTTTAGAAAGTTATATGCTATACCACTTGGTGCATATATGTTTAGTATTGATATAGCTTCATTGTTTATGCTACCTTTTAGCAGGATATAGTTTCCTTCCTTATCTCTTTTAATTCTATCAATTTCTGCTTTTGCTTGATCTGAGATAAGGATGGCTATCCCTGCTTATTTGGCTTTACCTTAAATCATAATAGATTCTGCTCCAACCTTTTACCTTTACTCTGTATGTATCTCCCTGCTTTAAGTGTGTTTCCTGTAAACAACATATTGTAGGTTTCTGACTTTTGATCCATCCAGTCTGCTATCCATCTCTGTTTGATGGGAATGTTCTTCCCATTCACATTTACAGTTAAAATTACTAATTCTTTATTTCCTGCCATCATATTATCCTCAGATTGTACTTTTTTCCCTTGACCCCCCTGAACCCCTTCCCCAATATTTAATTTATAGGCCCCACTTGTGATGCACAGACCTCCCTTTTTAGTATCCCTCCCCCCTCCTTCGAAGTCCCTTCCCTTATTCCCCTTTTCCTTTTTCCTTTTCCTCTCCCTCCTTTTAATGAGGTGGGAGAGAATTTTCTGAAACACAAATATGTCAATTATTTACTCTTTGATCATATTCTGATGAGAGTAAATTCACACAATGTTTCTCCCCCTCTCTAGGGCTTTTGTGGCTGAGTTCCACAGCCCCCAGCCAAGCCAGGCACTATGTTAATTAGATATTGCCTTGGGCTGTGTCCCTGCTGTTCAAGCTCTTAACTACCCCAAGGTGAAGCCCCGGACAGCAGATGTAGTCTTCACAACCATGCCGAGATCTGTTAGGTCACTTCCAGATTGTGGTAGTTCTAAGATCTGGCTTTATATTTTAAAGTGGCTTGATTTCTCTTCTTGACTGCTGTTTAATAAGCAGAGAAGAGCTAACAGCCTGTGCCAGATTCTTCTATCTCAGTGGCTTTTCTGATCCCAGACTTCTCCCCAGCCTGATTGGTGGAGTGTTCTAACACCTAACCCTGTCTGTGCTGGCCTTTTTTCTTCCTCCCTTGGGAACAGACCTTTTCTGTTGAAACTCCAGATTCTCTTCAGCTGGTAAATCATGCTTCCATTCCTTGTGGTTTCTATTAGTCCAGCATTATTTTTGAGGCTGATTTAACTAATTGGTAGTGAGGGAAGAAAGGGAGCTCTCAAAATCGCATGTATCTTCTCCACCATCTTGGCTCTGCCCCTACCTAAAACAATTCCAATAGACTTTGGAGAGAAAATGCCATTTGCATTCAAATAAAGAACTATGGAAATTGTAAAAAAAAAATTGAACACATTATGTTTACTTTTTTATCTGTTTTTTACTGCCATGGTTTTTCTCTTTTGTTCTGATTTTCCTTTCCCAAAAATATTCATAAAGCAATGTGCATTAAAAATAAACAAACAAAATAATAAAAATGAACAGACAAAGAAGAAAGAGCCCAACCATCAAATCTTATTTTGTGAATAAGGAAAATTGGGTTCATCTCTAGAGGAGGACATTGAAGTAAAAAAAAAAAAAAAAAGCATTTTCTACAACAAAGAGAAATGTAAAATGCCTTCCTACCCTGTAAGAATTTAGAGAAGAACTTTAAAAATGCTTCAAAACTCTAACGTGAGAAATTAAGAAAAACAAAAAACTGTTAAAAAAAAAAACACAGCAAACAACAACAAAAAGAAGTATCTCAGGAAAACTAGAACATTATAAAAAAAATTAACCAACTGAAAAGGAGATAAGAGTCTTAAATAATAAAATAATTCTTTGAAAATTAGAATTGGGTAATGGAAAGCCAATGAATCTATAAGAGACTGAGAAATAACAAAACAAAATATAACGAATAAAAAAATAGAACAGAATCTGAAACATCTTATATGAAAAACAATAGTCATGGAAAATAGTTCACGAAAAGGAAATATAAGAATACTTTTTCTAAAAGCTGTGACTTAAAAAAGAACTTTAATATAGTAGTATGACAAATAATCAAAGAAAATTGTCCTGTTCTGATTGAACACAAGGGGAAAGAGGAAATAGAAACAATCCACTGATCACCTTCTCAAAACACATTCTTAAAGCATGGAAAATATGCAAAAGTTATTATTGCTAAATTTCAAAAACTCCAAGTACAAGAGAAAAATCTCCAAGAAACAAACAAAAACAAACAATTCAAATATGTTGGAACTGCAATTAGAATTGGACAGATCTTAGCAGCAGCCAGAATAAAAGGCTACAGGTCATGGAACAATCAAAAGAATTAGGGCTAAAGCCAAAAATATCATATACAGCAAAATTATTTATAATATTGAAAGAAAAAAGAATGGACATTCAATGAATTTCCAGATTTTCAGGACCTTGACTCAACCAAACCTGAACTCAATAGAAAATTTAATACACAAAATCCAACATCAAAATTTATTTCAAGGGACTCAACAAGGACAAATTAATTAGGTTTTTTTCCATGTATATGTATTCCATATGTTTAAGAGTGACATCATTAATTGGGTAACTCAAAATAAAGACCAGGGAAGAACTGAATAATATCTGACTTGAAAAAGTAAACTGTTAAACAAACGGTAAAAATAATAATTATTTTATACAAATGAGGTACAGAGAAAGAACAGATACAGAGACATTAGAGGGGGGAGAAAGATTGGTAGTTCTGAAAACATACATTAGATACAGGTTAAATATGGAACTATATATATATTACTCACATAGAGAATGAGTTTAATAGAGAATAATACATATATATATATATATATATATATATATATATATATATATATACAAGGTGCATAAGCACACACACAGATACATGCATGCATTCAGATTTACATATATGCATGCATGTACATGTAAACACGTTTATGTAAATATACATGTTCATACATACATACACACTTACATGTTTGTTACATGAAAACATATACCATAGGCTTAAGTTTTACATCAATATATATATATATATATATGCATATGCATATATACACCTTTACAATGAAGACAATAACACCCTCAAAAATCTAAAAAGAAATAAATGGGGAGGGAATTGGATAAGGTAGAGTACAAATGGGTATGTATGTTTATGATAGTTTGCTAGTTGTGTAGATTAATGGCAAAGGGATAAAGAGGGAGAGTAAGTGTAACACAAGATAAGGTAAGCCCAGGAGGTGTTTAAATTAAGGGGATGGGAAAAATCAGGAGGGAAAAAAATTGCAGGGGAGAAGATGGGACCAAATGCATGGGGGTAAGTTAACTATTAGCAAAGCAAGTTAAAGAGTAGAATTACAATAGAAGAGTTAGCACGGATAGGAAACAAGACAAACAAGAACACTATAGCAAGGATCAGCAATATTCATTAGAACAAAAAAGTCCAGCTAATAATTGTTATCTCAGACAAAGTCAAACTTAAAAATCCAATCAAGAGAGAAATGTAAATTATATGGCAGCCATATTAATATTATTTTAGATGCATGTTGACCTATGTGTAAATGTGTATGGATGCATGTAACTGTGTGTATTTGTGCATGTATGTATATCTGTGTATACTTATGAGTGTATGAATACATGTGTGTATTCATATATATATATATATACATATATGTAAAGTGACGAGAATAAATAAATAACTTAAAAGGAAGCAAAGAAAAGATAGATAGTTGTAAGGGCCCTTTAAATGGGCGGACACAGTGCATCGGGAGATTGAGGCCCGGAAGTAATTTCTGTGGATATTAGGACTGCCCTTGGGCGGGATCCTGGCCATATTGAGATAGTTTCGTAATGGGTGACTCTCTCGCTGATTGGCTGTGTGTGTGACCTCACAGGCCCTATGTAAGCCCACTGCAGGCAGCAACCGCCCTCTTTAACCTCGTGCTGTTCACCCTGGCTCCTAGCCTGGGTGGCCAAGCCAAGATGGGTAGCCGAAAGAGGTAAGGCTTTTGGTAGTGAACACATGGGTCTTCTGACCAGGTGTTCACCAGGGAACCAACAAGTCAGGGCATCAGTTAGGGCATTATGTGAGTAGGTATAATAAAGGCTTTTAAGATTACATGTGGTTGTTCTTGAGTGCGCTACCGGTTACTAAGCTATAGATTCAAGAGATTGTGGCCAGAGACCTTAGAAGGCCTCAGAGGAGGCGAGCCGGGTAGAGCTCACACTGCAAAGGACAGTGGTCAAAGGTGCTCTGGTGGGTCTAGGACAGACTAGTAATTGTAACTGCCAGGAGAGCACGTTACAGATAGTCATAGGTATATAATCTCTACTATCATTATACATGCTTTCTAGACATGGAAATTTATTGTTATAGATTTTGAATTTCCCTGATGTTCTTCTAGGCATATTACAATGTTTTGTTTTCTTTTACTTTTTATCTTTTTTTTTTCTAGTTTTTTTTTTTATTTATTTTGTATTTAATTTTAAATAAATTTTTAAAATTATGAGAGGATACTTGTAACTCCTTAAGAATTTTCTTATTATTATGGTATTTAGAAATAATGTATATAGACAGAAGGCAAATGTGTGAGTTGATTATGAAGGAATAATATATTTTTTAAAAATAAAATTAAAGGATGGGAAGGGATATCCTTTACGTAAGATAAAGGTAAAGGGAGGGATGGCATGGTGTAAATTATTTGCCTTAAAGGGGCAAGAAAAAAGCTTTTACAATGAAGGGTAAATGGAGGGGGAAGGGGAAAAATAAATCTTACTCTCATCAGATTGGCTCAAAGAGGAAATAACATATATATTGAGTATGAATATAGAACTCTATCTTACACTACAAGGGGTATAAGACAGGGAGACTGTGATAAATGAGAAAGCATTTTGGGGAAGGGACATTTAGAAGCAAAATATTTTTGAGGAGACACATGGTGAGAGGAGAAAGATAATAAAAATATAGGAGGGAATTTCGTTAGCAATAGTAATTCTAAAAATAATTTTGAAGAAGTTTTCTCCAACAAAGTGCTCATTAGTCAAATGTATAGAAAACTGAGTAAAATTTATTTAAAAAATGGTCATTTCTTAAATGACAAATGATCAAAATTTATGAACTATAAAAGAACTATAGAATCATGCATATTCTTTCACTTAACACTACCTCTATTAAGTATTACTCCCAAAACACTTTTTTTTTTCAAAAAGAGAAAAGAGTTTATATGTACAAAAATATGTATAGCAATTCTTTTTTTCAGTGGCAGAAAAATAGAAATTGACAAGATCAATTGGAAAACAGCTAAATAAATTATGGTATGTGATTATTGTACTATGAGAAAGGCTGAGGAAGATGCCCTCAGAAGAACTTGAAAAGTTCATAGTGAACTGAAGCAAAGTGAAATTTACTATGCATAAAATAATACAAAGGTTCCAGCATAACCAGCATGGATGACTTTGCTATTCTCAGCAATAAAATGATCTAAGACTATTCTGAAAAATTCTCATATTCAGAGGAAGAACTGATTTTATTTAAACACAGATTGTAACATACATTTTTTTTCTAAATTGTATTTTCTTAAGATATTTTACCCCCTTTTTAAAGGGGGAACACTCTGGCTTTTTTCACAACATGACTTTTATGGAAATGTTTTTCATAACTTCACATATGCTTTCTCAGTGGGGAAAAGGAGTAGGAAGGAGAAAACCTAGAATTCAAAGTTTCAAAAACAAATTAAAATTGTTTTACATGTAACTGGAGAAAACAAAATATTTAATAAATTTAAAAACAGTTTTTAAAAGTGAGTTCTTATCCCACAAACTGGAGTTTATCAAACAGTAGATTACGATTGTCAATGATTATTGTCTTTTGTGTACCTAACCTATTCCTTTGATTCATCACTCTATTTCTTAGCCAATACCAAATAGTTTTGATGATTGCCATATTAAATCATAGTTTTAGGTGTGGTAATTCTAGACTTTGCCTTCTTTTGCCCCCCCTCCCATTAATTCCCTAGATATTCTTGAGATTTCTTTTTCCAGATAAATCTTCTCATCATTTTTTCTAACTCTATAATATAAATTTTAACAGTTTGGTATTAAGTTTATTAATTTATTCAGAATTGTCATTTCTATTATATAAGCTATAACTAACCATGAATGATTGAAAATTTTCCTATTGTTTAGATTTTTCTTTATTTCTGTGAAAAGTATATTGTACATTTTCTCGTATTTTTAATACTTATATTCCATGTTCTTTATATCACAGCAATATACTAGCCTATTTACTGTACATCTCACTTGATCTTTTATGCTCTATGTGTCCCAACCCATCCTTTTAATATTATCCCTCCTCAAGACTCATGTAAAATTCTCAACCTCTCCAGGAGAGAACTTTCATAGACGCCTCATATATTAGTGTCTTCTTCTTCTCTGAGATTATATTACATTTACATGATTTATATATGTATAGATATATGTTTTTATCTGTATATATATACATACATATATATAATTAGGTAAATATATATTTACCTATATAAATGCATATGTATATGATCTTGAATATGTTCAATTATTTATATGTTATCTTCCCCATTATAATGTACAGTAGTTAAAGGCATGTACTGCTTTATTTTGTCTCTAATGCTTAACAAAGTATCTAGAACATATTTCTATACTCATTAAATATTTAATGAGTATAGTATTGAAAAATTGCTTATTGATATGACACCATTAATATTTTCAGGGTATTCATCATTCTTACCTGTTTAAGAGTACTTTCATGGATGATGGAGATAAAATATACTTCATATTCATAGTTATATATCTCTGCATAGAAATAGGTGTGGGTGCCTTCTAATTTTTCTTCTTTTAAAAATATTTTATTTTTCCTCCACTTACATATAATAACAATTTTAATATGTGCTTTTAAAATTGTGGGTTCCAATTTATCTTGTTTATTTTCTTCCCACACCATTGAGAAGCCATATGTGAAGTTATGCAATTTTCATAAAACTCATGTTGAGAAACAAAACAAAAATCTCCACCCTCTTTCCCCTCCAAAAAAAAATCTCAAAAAAAAAAAAAAAAAAAAAAAAAAAAAGAAAAAGTGTGCTTCTATCTGTATTCAGACACAATGAGTTATTTCTCAGGGTATGGATAGATAGCATTTTTGAAGTAAGTTTTTCAGTATAGTCTTGAATGATTGCATTTCTGAAAGTTGTTCACACTATATTAAAGGTCATTCACAGTTGATAATCCCATACTATTGATATTACTTTATACTTTGTACAATACATTACACTTTGCATGAGCTCATGAAAGTCTTTTCAGGTTTGTTTTCATTTTTTTTTCCCTGAGAGCATCATGCTTATCATTTCTTATAAAATGATAGTATCACATGATAATCACACACCACAATTTACTTAGCCATTCCCCATTAAATAGACATACACTCAGTTTTTAATTCTTTTTTTAAACTTTATTTTTATTAAAGCTTTTTATTTATAAAACATATGCATGGGTAATTTTTTTTTTAACATTGACCCTTATAAAACCTTGTGTTCCAAATTTTCCCCTCCTCTCCCCTACATGGCAGGAAATCCAATACAATGAAATATCTTAAAATATATGTATACCTATTTGTACAGTTACCTTGCTGCATGAGAAAAGATGGATCAAGAAGAAAAAAAAACTGAGAAAGAAAACAAAACGCAAGCAAACAACAACAGAGTGAAAATGTCATGCTGTGGTCTACACTCAATTCCCACAGTCCTTTCTCTGGGTACTAATGCCTCTCTTTATCACAAGATTATTGGAACTGAACTGAATTGTTTCATTGTTAGAAAGAGCCACATCCATCAGAATTGATGATGATAAAATCTTGCTGTTGCTGTGTATAATGATCTCCTGATTCTGATTATTTCACTTAGTATCAGTTTGTGTAAGTCTCCCCAGGACTTTCTAAAATCATCATGCTAATCATTTCTTATAGACCAAGTATATTCCATAACATTCATATACTATAACATATTTAGCTATTCTCCAACTGATGGACATCTACTCAGTCTTTACTTTTTGCCACTACAAAAAAGACGGCCACAAACATTTTTGCACACATAGGTCTCTTTCCCTCATTTAAAATCTAATTGGGATATAAGCCCAGTAGAAACACTGCTTAATCAAAGGGTATGCCCAGTTTGAGCATACTTCCATATTGCCCTCCAGAATGGCTGAACCCTTAAATGTAAAAATGTTTTCCCAATTTATTGCTTTCCTTCTGATCTTCTATGCATTAGTTTTGTTTGTTCAAAAACTTTTCAACTCAATATAATCAAAATGATCTATTTAATTTAGGGTTCAATAATGAGTTCGAGTTATTCTTGGGTCAAAAATTATTTTCTTCTCCACAGATCTGAGAGGTAAATTATCCTATGTCCTTCTAATTTCCTTATAATATTATTCTTTATGTTGAAACCATGGATACATTTTGTCTTTTGTTTGGAAAATGGTGTTAGGTGTGGGTTAATGCCTAGTTTTTGCCATACAAGTTTCCAGTTTTCCCATCAGTTTTTGTCAAATAGTGAATTCTTATCACAAAAGCTGGGATATTTGGTTTTCTCAAACATTAGGTTGCTATGATTTTTGACTATTTTGTCCTGTGAATCTAACCTGACCAACTATTCTATTCCTTAGCTGGTACTAAATGATGACCACTGCATTATAATATAGTTTTAGATTTGGTACAACTAGGCCATCTTCATTCACATTTTTTTTTCATTAATTCCCTTGAAATTTTAGACCCTTTGTTCTTCCAGAGGAAAATTATTTTTTTCTAGACATGCAAATTAATTAATTGGGAGTTTGATTGGTATTCCACTAAATAAATAGATTAATTTAGGTAGTATTGTCATTTTCCTATTCATTGTTGGAAAGTTCTCCCTTTTCATTTTTGAGAATAACAATTTGATTTTCTTCTTTCTTTTTTCTAATTAAGGTAACTAAAGGTTTATCTGTTTTGTTGTTGTTTTTTTTCATAAAACCAACTCTTAGTTTTATTTGTTAATTAAATAGTTTTCTTACTTTCAATTTTATTAATGATCCCTTTTATTTTCAGAATTTCAAATTTGGTATTTAATTGAAAAATTTGAAAAAAAAAGTTGTAAGCTCAATTCATTGATCTTCTCTTTATTTTATGCAAGCATCTAGAGATCTAAATTTCCCTTTATAACTGCTTTGGCTGTATCCCAGAAAATCTGGTATGTTGTCTCATTATTGTCATTCTCTTGAATGAACTATTGAATCTATCTATGATTTGTTGTTTTGCCCATTCTTTCTTCAGGATTAGATTATTTGTTTTTGGTCTATTTTCCCTTGATATTTTATTGCATGTGATTTTCATTGCATCATGATCTGAAAAAATACATTTACTATTTCTGCCTTTATGCATTTGATTTAGAAGTTTTTATGTCCTAATACATGGTCAATTTTTGTATAGGTTCCATGAATTACCAAGAAAAAAAATATATAATCCTTTCTGTCTCCATTTTTCTCCAAGGATTTATCATACCTAACTTTTTAAAAATTCTATTTACTTCCTTAATATCTTTCTTATTTATTTTGTGATTTGATTTATCTTGTTCTCAGAGAACCAGATTGAGTTCCACCACTATTCTAGTTTTGCTGTTTATTTCTTCTTGCAGCTCTTTTAACTTCTCCTCCAGGAATTAGGATGCTATACCACTTGTTGCACGTATACTTAATATTAATATTGCTTTGTTATTTGTTACCTTTATCAAGATATAGTTTCCTATAGCATAATAAATTCTGCTCCAGCCTTTTACCTTTACTCTGTATGTATCACTATGCTTTAAATGTGTTTCTTGTAAACAACATATTATGGGATTCTGGCTTTTAATCCAGTCTGCTACCCACTTCTGTTTTATGGAAGAATTCATTCTATTCATATTCACAGTCAAAATTATTAATTCTGTCTTTCCTGCCATCTTATTTACCCCTTTCTCTCCTCCCCATTATTTTGCTTCTGACCATCACCTCCCTCACATATCTCTGCCCTTTTAAAGCCCCTTCTACTATCTTACCCCTTTCCCCTACTACTTCTGTTTTCTTTTAGCTCCCCCTTTTCTCTCCCATTTCCCTATAAAGTGAGAAAAGTTTTTCTGTGAAACCAAATATATCTTATATTCTTTCTTTGAGCCAAGTTGGATGAGAGTAAGATTCACACAATGCTACCCACTTTCTTTCAGTTATAATACATCTTCTTTGCCTCTTCATGAGATATAATTTCCCTCATTTTACCTCCATTTTCCTCTTTATCAAGTGCAATTCTCTTTCTCTTTCTTGCTACTTTTTTCATATTATCATAATAAACTCAAATTATACCCACATTCTCTAAGTATACTCATAACAGAAATATAGTTCTCAAGAGTACTTTCTTCTTTACCTTTTTATGCTTTTATTGAATTCTGTTTTTAGAGATAAATTTTTTTCTTCAGTTTTGTCCTTTTCATCAGAAATAGATGAAATTCACCTGAATCACTGAATGTCCATCTTCTTCATTGAAACATAATGCTCATTTTAGCTGAATAGTGTATCTGTATCTAGCTGTAATCCAAGTTCCTTTGCCTTTTGCAATATCCAATTCCATGACCTTTGATCCTTTAAGGTGGAAGCTGCAAGGTCCTGGGAAATCCTGATTGTAGCCCTTTGGTATTTGAATTGTTTCTTTTTGGATGCTTGCAATATTTTTATCTTGGTTTTATAATTCTGAAATTTAGCAATGATATTATTTGGGGCTTTTAATTTGGGATTACTTTCAGAAGGTGTTTGGTGAATTCTTTCAATGGCTACTTTACCATTTGATTCTAGGACATGAAGGCAGTTTTCCTGGATGATTTCTTGAAATATGATATTGAGGCTCTTTTTTTTATCATGGTTTTCAGGAAGTCCAAGCATACTTACATGGTCTCTCCATATCTATTTTCTAGATCAGTTGTTTTCCCCAGGAATTATTTCATATTTTCTTGTATTTTTTTTTCATTTTTTTTGATTCTGCTTGACTGATTCTTGAAATCTTATTGAGTCATTCACTTCAAGTCTAATTTTAGTATATTATTTTCTTCAGTTACTCCTTTTGCATTTGGCCAATTGAAATATGTTGTTCATTTCATTTTTTTCCATTTCAAAAATTCTGTTTTTCAACTAATTGGTATCTTTTTCATATCTATTTTGTAAGGAGTTATATGCTTTTTCCATTTCATCAAATTTATTTTAAGGAGTTTTCTTCAGATAATTTGTTTTTCCTTTTTCATACCCTCTTGCAAAGATCTTATTTCCTTTCCCCATTTTTCTTCTATCTCTCTTAATTTAAGATTTTTTTTCTGAGATCTTCCAAGAAGTCCTTGTGAAATGGGGACCAGCAAATCTCACTCACCTGCAACCAGGACAGAGACTAAGAGACTCACAGATATTTCCTTGGTCCCCAGATGCAGAAACACTCTGGCTTCCTGCCCCTGTTCCTTGACCCAGGCTCCTTATTCTGCAGCTCCACAGACCATCCTCCTGTCCATTAGAAACAGACCTGTTTCAGACCTGTTTCTGAAGTGCTTCCAAGGAATTTTCTTCTAGACATGTATTGCACTACAAATATTTGTGGGTTCTGTCACTTCAAAACCAGTTTAGAGGCTTAATCTGTTGTTGGTTTGAAAGAATGGTCAGAGGAGATCACAGAAAGTTGTGTCTTCTCTCCACCATCTTGCTTCTGCCCAGTTTCCGAATCTTTGGGGAAAAGAGATGTTGTAAATTGTGTGTGTGTGTGTGTGCATATAGTTTCTTTTCCTTTTTCTTTTCTTTCTTTTTTTTATAGGGATACAAGTCTAGTAGTGGTACTGTAGGTTAAAAGGTAAACATGATTTTATATGCCATTAGACCTAACTCCAATTTTCCCTACAGAATGGTTGAATTAGTTCATAATTCCTCTAACAATGCATTAATGTCTATCCACTCAAACACATTTTTTCCAACATTTGTCATTTTCCTTTTCTGGACCATTAGCCAATCTAATAGGTATAAGTCACCTAAGAATTGTTTAAAATTCCATTTCTCTAATCAATAATGAGGTGTTTTGTTTTTGTTTTTTCTTTATAATATGGCTACAAATAGCTTGATCAATTCTGAAAACTGTTCATATCTTTTTTTTAATCATTTAACAATTTGGGAATGTCTTCCATTTTGATACATTTTATTGAGTTCCCTATATTATTGTATTTTTGAAAAATGAGGCCTTCATCAGAGAAACTTGTTTCAAAATTACTTTCATGATTACTACTGCTGACTCCATTCTTCCTTCCCCATTTGTTCCATTTTCTCTCTCTTTCCATTCTGTTCCTCTTCAAAATTATTTTGCTTTTAATTACTCTTCCCTAATACGCTTTCCTTTTCATCATTCTCCCCTTTTTTGTATTATATTCCTCTCATATTTTCCTGAATGATATGATAGATATTTGTATCCATTTTGAATGTGTATATGTTTTCCTCTTTTAGTCAATTCTAATGAGAGTAAGGTTCACTCACTCCTTTTGTCCTCCTCTTCCCCTTTATTATAAGAGCTTTTTATTGCCTCTTTTTTGTGTGTAATAACTTACCCCCACTCCACTTCTATTTTTTTTTTCTCCCAGTACATTCCTCTCATCATTTAACTCAATTTTTGTGCCTATTATTCCTTGATACTCAACTCACACCTTTGTCCTCTGTCTATATATAATCCTTCTTAATGACCTAATGATAAGAATGTATGAGTTACAAATATCATTCTCCCATCTAGGAATATAAAAAGATTAACCTAATTAACTCCATTATGAATTTCCATTCCTAATTTCCCTATTATGTCTCCCATGAGTCCTGTATTTCAAATTCAAAATTTCTATTTAGCTCTGGTCTTTTCATCACTATTAATGGAAAATCTTCTATTTCTCTGCATGTCCATCTTTTCCCTGAATTATTTTACTTAATTTTGCTGGGTGGGCAATTCTAATTTGTATTACTAGCTTCACTGCTCTCCAAAATATTATATTCCAAGTTCTCTGATCTGGGGGTTGAAACATTTGGTAATACTATTCCTATGTGTTTCCCACAAAGGTCTCTTTGAAGTGGTGATTGGTGGATTTTTTTTTTTTTACTTCTACCTTCTCTCATGTTTCACCAGTCCCAAACAGTTTTCTTGGATTATTTCTTGCATTGCTATATCAAAGTTCCTTTTTGGTCATAGCTTTCAAGTAACTCAGTTATTATATTTTCTGTGCTTGATCTGTTCTTTAGATCTGTTGTTTTACTTATGAAATGTTTCACATTCTGTTCTATTTTTGTGTTCTTTCTATTCTATTTCTTGGTCCCTTGTAGCTTCATTAGCTTCCCAAACTAATTTTCTATGGCCAGAAGTTTACTGTTATCCTATTTACTTATTTTTAACTCTTTGTTAAGATAGGAATGTTTCCAAGGTCAATCTTCAATAATTTTATCAAGATGTGTTCAGAAATCCTTCTAGGTATTATAAGTGTTCAGTTCTTCCAAATTTGTATGATCTGAAGAGAAGTATATTTATTTCTCTCCTGGGCTGTGAATGAGCACAAACACTTTCTGTCCTGAAACTGTGAGGAGGATCTCTGTTCCACTCTGGCTAGTGCCTCAGTCCTTGCAAAGAGACTCCTGTAATGTCCTTGTGATCAGCTGTTATCATATGTGACCTGAGATACCCAGAAGCTGCAGCTGGTATAGTTCTCCCTTCCAAGGAGTCTTTGGCATCTGTGGTGTGAGAGTTCTGCAAACTGCCTCTGCTGGATCTGTTTTAGAGAGCTCAGGGCCCGCTCCTGCTGGGGCAGAGCCTGTGCTGATGTAGTCTATACCCTGATCATGCAGCATTTCCACCCTTGTGCATCATATCTTCCCTAGTTACTTTTTAATTTGTCTTTGGCTGGAAAATTGTTTGATTCTATCTTTTTGAGTGTATACTCTCACATTTGTCTAGTTGTTATTTTAATGAATTTGGAGAAGGTTGGGAAGAGCTCAAACAAGTCCCTTCCTTTATTCCATATCCTAGCTCCTCCTTTCTTTCCATTGTTATTCTTTGTGTCAAAATTTGATTAATATTATTTTATGATATTTATCTCAATTTGAATAATTAATTTGTTTTTGTTTTTTATATTTACATTCTTATATTTATTTTGTGCATTTTATTGGTTCTGATTACTTAACTTTAAAATATTTTCTGTGTCTATTATCTATATTCATCATATCCATTATTTCTTGTGAAAATAATAGATACTTTTATTCAGGTGAGTAAGTAATTTTAATCCTTTGACTACCAAAGGACATTATCCTTTGTTTCCAGTTCTTTTATACCAGAAATTCAGTTGGTATAATTTTTTTTTTTATGATTAAGGGTTTTTCTCTTTGCTTGACTTATTTGGGATATACAAAAGGAGCAAAGATAATAAGTTCTTTTTCATATGAAGAAGTTTAACAAAAAATATGTAAAAATGAATTGTTCAGAGATGTTAAGTTACTGCCATATTTAAACACAAAAATTTGATGCCTTCAAGAAGTAAGAACAAATTTTGGTTTAATGAAAATGTTACATATATTTAAGAAGAAATACTTAAGAATATTTACATAGGGCCATAATATTTACAAAAAACTTTACAGATCTAATCTAGTTTTATTCTCATAAAAACTTTAGGCATTGAAACGGATGTTGGAGATTGGTTGCAGTTCTTCTTAGCCATCATTCCTGTGATGTGACTGGCTCTGTGGCTAAGTCAAAAAAAGTTCATCATTGAATTTGAATATTTTATTTTGAATTTGAAACAACCAATGTTTAATTAAGATCTAAGTGTTTAAAGGAAAACTGTCACAATGACAGCATGAGATTTAAATCTGTTTAACAAATAATCTTCCTTTTAATATGCTAGAACTCTTAGAAAATCACTCTAAAATAATTGTAAACTCAAAAATAGCCCAGAAAAAAATCAGGAAATATATGAAAACAATTAAAAAAACACATTTCATGCAAATAAAGTCATATCTAAACAACTGAAAGAATATCAAGTACTCATGGGTAGACTGACCTATTATAATAAAAATGACAGTTCTACCTAAATTAATCTACTTATTCAATGACATTCAAATCAAAATATCAAGATATTATAGAATGAGAAAAAAATAACAAAGTTCATCTGGAAGAATCAAAGATCAAGAATTTCAAGGAAATTAATGAAAAAAAAATGCAAATGAACCTCATCTAGCTGTACCAGACCTAAACTGCATTATAAAGCAGGGGTCATCAAAATTATTTGCAACTGGCTAAGAAATAGAAATAGTCAATCAGAAGAATAGGTAAGATTCAAAAGATGCAATGGTCAATGACTACCTAAAGATCCTCGCTTCTGGCATAAGAACTATTTTACAAAATTGCTAGGAAAATTAGAAAATAGTATGGAAAAAATATTGACTAACACATAGCAATGTATAACAAAATAGGTCAAAAATGTGTTCATGGTTTAGATAATTAGAGTGATACGAGAACAAACAGTATTCTATTCCTCAGATCTCTGGAAATGTGGCCAAAGAAGAACTAGAGTATATTATGAAACATAAAAAGGATAATTTTGAATATATTAAGTTTAAAAGATTTTGTACAAACAAAACCAATGCAGTGAAGATTAAAAGGAAAGCAGAAAACTTTAGAAACAAATGTATACATGTAAGTATTCTGTTAAAAGCCTTGTTTCTAAAATATATAAAGAACTTTGCCAAATGTCTAATAATTCAATCAATTCTCCAGTTGACAAATGGCCAAAAGATATGAACAATTAACAGATGAAGAAATTAAAACTACTTCTACTTATATGAACAAATCCTCTAAACCACTATTGATCAGAGAAATGAAAATTAAGATGACTCTGAGTTATGACTACACATCTCTCAGATTGGCTAAGATGACAGGAAAAGATCATGATAAACTTTGGAGAGACAGTCAAGAAATATATGAACATAATTACAATACACTTTCTGGAACAAAATAAAACTAGGTAAATAGAACATTTTTTGGAGTTATAAAATATCCCAACCATTCTAGAGAGCAATAAGGAACTGTTCTCAAAGGTCTATAAAATTGTGTATCCCTTTGATAAAGCAGTGTCTCTACTAGGCATATATCCCAAATAAATCATAAAAAGGAAAAAGGACCCACATGTACAAAAATGTTTGTAGTAGCCCTTTTTGTAGTGTCAATGAGCTAGAACTGAGTGGATGCTCATCAATTGGAGAATAGCTGAATATGTTAGGGTTTATGTTATTGTTCTATAAGAAATGATTGATTAGCAGGATGATTTCAGAGAGGCCTAGAGATTTACATGAAATGATGCTAAGTGAAGTGAATATAACTGAGACCAATGTACACAGCAATAACAAGATTATGTGATGATCAATTCTGATGGACATTGCTCTTTTCAAAACTGAGATGATTCAGGCCAATCTCAATATTCTTGAGATGAAGAGCCATTTACAAAAAAAAAAAAAAAAAAAAAAGGATGTGGGCACTGACTGTGGGTCTAGAGAGAGTAGAGAGAGGCCTGTGGGGACTGAGGCTAGATCACAATATATTATTTTCATTCTTTTTATTGCTGTTTGCTTGCATTTTGTTTTCTTTATCATTTTTTCCTATTTGATATGATTTTTATTATGTACCATGATAATTATGGAAATATATATATTTATATATATACATATAGATAGATATAGATATATATATATATCTATCTATATCTATAGCTATATATATCTATATCTATATCTATATATATCTCTATCTATCTATCTATATATATATCTATCTATCTATCTATATAAGAACTGCACATGTTTAACATATTGGATTACTTTCCATCCAGGAGAGGGTGTGGGGGGAAGGGAAGGAAAAAAATGAAATACAAGGTTCTGCAAAGGTAAATGTTGAATATTATCTATCCCTGTGTTTTAAGAATAAATAGCTTTAATGAAAAAAAATAAAAAAAACTGTTTTATCATTTACTAAATCCTGGAAAAAATAAACTTAAAAATATACTATAGTATACCATAGGGAATAGACTATAGTAAGAATACAGCAGTTTTTGAAAAATACTCATTGGAATTAGGACAAAGTATTGCTCATGTTGAAATTATATAACGTGTTAAATGTAAGGTTTTATTTAATAAAGCAAAACAAGAACAAGTTTATTCCAGCCTATATAAAAATATAACAGAATTTACAAAACATTCTTTCAATTTTTTTTATTATATTTATTATATTCTGGAGCCTTCACATTATACTTTCCTTAGTCTGAGCATTAATATCATGTAATATTTCAGATTAGTGTATCATTAGAAATTGTTCTTTTTTATTTTATTTATAAATTTTTGACAGTATATATGCATGTGTAATTTTTTTATAATATTATCCCTTGTATTTATTTTTCCGAATTATCCCCTCCCTCCCTCTACTCTCTCCCCTAGATGACAGGTAATCCCATACATTTTACATGTGTTCTGCTGGTCATTTCTTACAGAGCAATAATATTCCATAACCTTCATATACCATAATTTACCCAACCATTCTCCAATTGATGGACATCCATTCATCTTCCAGTTTCTAGCCACTACAAAAAGGGCTGCCACAAACATTTTGGCACATACAACTCCATTTCCCCTCCTCAGTATTACTTTGGGATATAAGCCCAATAGCAGCAATGCTGGATCAAAGGGTATGCACAGTTTGATAACTTTTTAGGCATAGTTCCAAATTGCTGTCCAGAATGGTTGGATTCTTTCACAACTCCACCAACAATGTATTAATGTCCCAGTTTTCCCACATCCCCTCCAACATTCATCATTATTTGTTCCTGTCATCTTAGCCAATCTGACAGGTGTGTAGTGGTATCTCAGAGTTGTCTTAATTTGCATTTCTCTGATCAGTAGTGATTTGGAACACTCTTTCATATGAATGGATATAGTTTCAATTTCATCATCTCAAAATTATCTGTTCATATCCTTTGATAATTTATCAATTGGAGAATGGTTTGATTTCTTCTAAATTAGGGTCAGTTCTCTATATATTTTGGAAATGAGACCTTTATCAGAACCTTTAACTTTAAAAATATTTTCCCAATTTGTTACTTCCCTTCTAATCTTATTTGCATTAGTATTGTTTGTACAGAAACTTTTTAGTTTGATGTTATCAAAATCTTCTATTTTGTGATCAATAATGATCTCTAGTTCTCCTCTGGTCATAAATTCCTTCCTCCTCCACAGGTCTGAGAGGTAGACTATCCTCTGTTCCTCTAATCTATTTATGATCTCATTCTTTATGCCTAAATCATGGACCCATTTTGATCTTATCTTGGCATATTGTTTGAAGTGTGGATTCATATCTAATTTCTGCCATACTAATTTCCAGTTTTCCCAACAGTTTTTTTCAAATAATGAATTTTTATCCCTAATGATGAATTCATTCAACACCTAATTTCGCTTCTGTTTCTATTATCTCTGGACAATTCTCTTTGATGATTTCCTGTAAAATAGAATCTAGGCTCTTTTTTTTGTCATAGTTTTCAGGAAGTCAAATGATCCTCAGATTATCTCTCCTAGATCTATTTTTCCAGGTCTATAGATTTTCCTAGTAGTTGACGTTATTCTCCAGCTTTTCATTTTTTTTTGACTGATTCTTGGGTTCTCAATGAATCATTCATTTGTATTTTTTCCATCTTGATTTTTAATGAGTTATTTTCTTCATTCACATTTTTTAGTTCTTTTTGTATATGTCCAATTGAGTTTTTAAATGAATTATTTTGCTCTATTGAATTTCTTTCCATTTCCCTAAATTTTTAAAGAATTATTTTCTTTTTTCCAATTCAGAAATCCTATGTTCTTGAGAATTTTTTTATCTTTTTCAATTCAGAAATCCTACTTTCCTGTGATTTTTTAACATTTTGTAATTCACAAGTTTTGTTTCCCTGAATCTCCTGTGAATTCTTCATTTTTTCCAACTCAAATTTCAGAATGTTGTTATTCTCTATCATAGCTTCTCTTTCCTTTCCTCATTTTTCTTCAAAGTCTCTTAAATTTTTAATAGTCTCTTCTAGGAGAGAGTTATGTGATGGGAGGCAGGTATCATTCCCCTTTAGGCTGTTATCTGCTGACTCTCTGCTATTAACTTCCTTTGGTTGTATACCCCGCTCTTTCTCTGTGAAGAAAGAATCAGTGGTTCTCTTTAGCTTTTTACTCATGATTAAAAAATCTTTTGGGGTCTGTCCTTAGGGTAAGAAGTTTATTTATTTATTTCTTTACCAGCTTCCTCCCAGACCAGATGGATGCAGTGGCTCCTGTGCCTGAGCTAAGAAAGAGCTCTGAGAGAGAGTTCCTCTACCCCTCCCTGGAAGTGCCTCAGAGGTGATTAGTATGGCTGCCCTTTGAGGGTGCTCTATGTCTTATCGACTTCCCTGAGGTTTAAGACTGAACAGTAAAGGTGACACAAAGCCCAGGCTATGTGTCCTGTGGGGCGTGGATATCAGCAGATGATGTGAAAAGCCCCTGCACTCAAACTGGAAGTGTCTGCCCAGAAACCATGGTCCCTATTTCAAAGGTTCCAATTCTCTGGGACTTCAGGGGCTGAGTTCCACAACCTCCAGCCAAGCCTGGCAATATGTGAATTAGATGTTGCCTTGGGCTGTGTCCCTGTTGTTCAAGCTCTTAAGTACCCCAAGGTGAAGCCCCGGGCAGCAGAAAGCAGCTTCACAGCCTTGCAGAGATCTGTTAGGTCACTTCCAGATTGGGGTGGTTCTATTATCCAGCTTTATATTTTAAAGTGGCTTTATTTCTCTTCTGAGCTGCTGTTTTATAAGCAGAGAAGAGCTAACAGCCTGTGCCAGATTCCTCTATCTCAGTGGCTTCTCTGATCCCAGAGTTCTCCCCAACCAAATTGGTGCAGTGTGCTAGCACCTAACTGTCTATGCTGGCTTTTTTTCTTCCTCCCCTGGGAACCGACCTTTTCTATTGAAACTCCAGATTCTCTTCAACTGGTAACTCGTGCTTCTAGTCCTTGTGGTTTCTATCAGCCTAAAGCATTATTTTTTAGGCTGATTTAACTAATTGGTAATGAGGGAAGAAGGGAGTTTACAGATTGGCCTGTATCTTCTCTGCTATCTTGGCTCCGCCCTCAGAAATTGTTCTTGAAAACTCCAGAGGAACATGAACTTGGAATTGTTGAAAAAGAACATTGGTGCCATTTAGCTCAAACTTTTTTTCTTTAAAGATGAGAAACTGGAAAGAGATGCTGACTAGAGATTATAAATGACAAAGTTGATGTTTGAAAATTCCTGATCCACTTTTTTTCAATATACCCTCCAGTTCTTTAGTGAATAAAAGAAGTTGGGTCAAAAATAAAATTAATAAATATTCATTAAGAACCAATTACTTTGGGAGGCAGAACCAAGATGATGGAATAAAAGCAAGGACTTTCTTGGTTCTCCCTAAACTTTTGCAAATATCTTTACATAAAAACTCTAAATAAATCTTATAGTGGAAGAATCCACAAGAAAACAGACTAAAACAGTTGTTCAAACCAGAATGATTTAGATATTAAGCAGGAAAAGTTTCTTGATCTAGGATGGAAATAGAGTACAGTTCAGCACAGAATGATGTGAGCAAACCGGGAGTAAGCATGGGGTAATTGAGTTAGTGACTACAGTGGCAGGCTCTAGACCTGTTAGATCACATATACCAAAGACAGCTTAGGTCAGCAGGAAAAGAAGGTCACCTGAATAAATGTGGAACATAATCCAATGCAGACCATGCCAGCACAGTCCTGTCCCCAGAAAACCAGGAGCAGATTTTGGGAGCTATTGAAACATCAGCAGCAACTTCCAGAAAATTAAGGGAACTGAACAACTGGTCATAAGATTGCAGGATTTCTTTGCTATAATTGAGGCAGAACTTTGTTGCTTTGCTCTTACTTGGATCAGAGTCACAGTTTTGGGCAGTAGTTCCAGGATGAGGAAGAGCACTATCATACCAGACCTTGTGTCTGTCATGGAGCTTGAGCAGAAAAGAGTGCTGTGGGCACCAGCAGAGCAGAACACAGATTGGGAGAGTAGTATTCACCTCTTCTTAGATAATACTACTTTGGAGGAATTGAAAAATTTCAGATCCACTAGAAGATACAATGTTTACCCTTAATGCAGAGCTGTATATTTAACAAAGAGCTAAAAGTTAAGTAATAGGTTAGGGAAATGAACAAACAACACAACCAAAAAAACATTCTCACCCTCAAAAGGTACTACGGTTAAAAAAAAAAAAAAAAAAGATTAAAATGAACATTCAGAAGAAGCTAACAAAATCAAAGGTCTTACAATCAAAATTGCAACCTCCCCCCCCCAAAAAAAAAAAAAAAAAAAAGAAAAAGAAAGATTCTGAATGACAAGTAAGAGATAGAAGAAAACTTGAGAATAGAAATAAAAGCAATGAAAAAATAATGGAAAACAAATCAATCGTTTGGTAAAAGAGACATAAAATATTTAAGAAATCAGGTCTTTAGATACAGATTAGGCCAAATGATAAAGGAAGTATAAAAAGTTAATGGAGAGAAAAATGCCTAAAAAGCACAACTGCTGAAACAGAAAGAGATGCACAATAATACATTGAAGAAAAAATTCCATGGCCAAATGCAAAAGATGGTACAAAAGTTCACTGAAGATCATTATTTAAAATTTAGAATTCAGTCAATAGAAGCTAATGCCTTTTTCAGAAATAAAGAATAAAATAAAAAAATAAAAAGAATAAAAAAATGGAAGGCAATATAATATAGCTCATTGTGAAAACTACGGATCAAGAAAATATGTCCAGGACAAATAATTTTAAAATTGTGGATTACCTGAAAGCCAGCATCTAAAAAAAGATTTTTTCAAGAAATTATCAAAGTATACTGTTCTGATATTCTGGAATAAGATGGTAAAATAGAAATAGAGTCTATTAATCATTTCTTTTTTTATTAATAGTTTTTATTTACCAGATATTTGCATGGGTAATTTTACAACATTGATAGTTGCCAAACCTTTTGTTCCAATCTCTCCCCTACCTCCCCCCCCCAAGATGGCAGGTCGATCAATACATATTAAATATGTTAGAGTATAAATTACATACCATATATGTATACATGACCAAACAGTTGTTTTGCTGAACAAAAAGAATCGGACTTTGAAATAGTGTACATTTAGCCTTTGAAGGAAATCCAAAATGCAGGCAGACAAAATTAGAGGGATTGGAAATTCTATGTAGTGGTTCATAGTCATCTCCCAGAGTTCTTTCACTGGGTGTAGCTGGTTCAATTCATTACTGCTCTACTGGAACTGCTTTGGTTCATCTCATTGCTGGAGAGGGCCACATACATCAGAATTGATCATCATACAGTATTGTTGTTGAAGTATATAATGATCTCCTGGTGCTGCTCATTGCACTCAGCATCAGTTCATGTAAGACTCTCCAGGCATTTCTGAAATCATCCTGTTGGTCATTTCTTACAGAACAATAATATTCTATACTGTTAGGTTATTACTAAGTGCTAATGAGATAATGAGATATTAGGTTCTTACTAAGTGCTAAGTCTTATTGTAACAATTCTCTAGTTCTGGCCTTTAAGGGTTGTTTTACCCCTTTGCATTTCGGGGACGAGCTTGAATGTTTAAGAGGAGCAAATTCATTGGTAGAAGCAATTTTCCCACAAGCCCTTGCATTCTCACATGCCCATTCTCTGGGAGGATAAAAGAAGACACCATTGAGCAAGGAGTGAGTCGAGTCTGGGCCAGAGTTGGGACTGTGGCCTAGAGGAGGAGTTCTGGATTGGGTCAAGGAGAAGACATCCTGTAGATTCGCAAATGAAGAGGACAGAGAAAAAGATTCACAGAAAAAAATAAACCTCCTCCCAGAAAATGATTACAACTGAGAGACAACAGAACATTACACATACTATTCATATACCACAATTTATTCAGCCAATCTCCAATTGATGGGCATCCATATAGTTTCCAGTTTCTGGCCACCACAAAGAGGGCTGCCACAAATATTCTTGCACATACAGGTCCCTTTCTCTTCTTTAAGATCTCTTTGAGATATAAACCAAGTACCAAAGCTGCTGGGTCAAAGGATATGTAGAGTTTGATAACTTTTTGAGCCTAGTTCCAAATTGCTCTCCAGAATGGCTGGATGTATTCACAGTTCCACCAACAAGGTATCAGTGTCCCTGTTTCCCCACATCCCCTCCAACATTCTGCATTACCTTTCCCTGACATTCTAGCCAATCTGACAGGTATGTAGTGGTATCTCAGAGTTGTCTTAATTTGCATTTCTCTGATTAATAATGATTTGGAGCATCTTTTTATATGACTAGAAATAGTTTAAATTTCTTTATCCAAGAATTATCTGTTCATATCCTTTGATCATTTATCAATTGGATTTTGGCTTGATTTCTTATATATTAGAGTCAATTCTCTATATGTTTTGGAAATGAGTTCTTTATCTGAACCTTTGACTGTAAAAATGTTTTCCCAGTTTATTGTTTCTTTCATATCTTATCTGCCTTGATTTTGTTTGTACAAAAACTTTTCAATTTGATATAATCAAAGCTTTCTACTGTGTGATAATGATCTCTAGTTTCTCCTTGGACACAAATTCATTCCTCTTCCACAGGTCTGAGAGGTAAACTATCCTATGTTCCTCTAATTTATCTGTAATCTCATTCTTTATTCCTACGTCATGAACCCATTTTGACCTGACCTTGGTGTATGGTGTTAAGTATGGATCAATGCCTAGTTTCTGCCATATTAATTTCCAATTTTCCCAGCAATTTTTGTCAAACATTGAGTTCTTATCCCAAAGGCTGGGGTCCTTGGGTTTGTCAAACACTAGGTTGTTAGAATTATTGATTATTTTGTCCTTTGGACCCAACCTATTCCACTGATCAACTAGTCTATTTCTTAGCCAATACCAAATGGTTTTGGTAACCGCTGCTTTATAATACAATGTTAATTCTGTTACAGTTAAGCCATCTTCATTTGATTTTTTTTTCATTAATTCCCTTGAAATTCTTGACATTTTGTTTTTCCATATGAACTTTGTTGTTATTTTTTCTAGGTCATTAAAATAGTTTTTTGGGAGTCTAATTGGTATAGTACTAAATAAATAGTTTGGCTGTCAGTACCATGTCTGTGTCATAAAAGCAATTTGGTAGAACTCTTTCATTCCCTACTTTTTCAAATGGTTTATATAATATTGGAGTAAATTGTTCTTTGAACGTTTGGTAGAATTCACATGTGAATCCATATGGTCCTGGAGATTTTTGTTAGAGTTATTAATAACTTGCTCTATTTCTTTTTCTGAAATGGGACTATGTAAGCAATTTACTTCCTCCTCTGTTAATCTAGAAAACCTACATTTTTGGAGGTAGTCCTCCATTTCACTTAGGTTATCAAACTTATTGGCATAAAGTTGGGCAAAATAACTCCTTATTATTTCTCTAATTTCCTCCTCATTGGTGGACAGTTTCCCGTTTACATTTTTAAGACTCACAATTTGATTTTCCTCTTTCCTTTTTCTAATCAGATTTACCAAAGGTAAATAAGTCCTTAAAAACAAAATATTTATATTATATATAATATTCCTACAGAAATAATGAATACATTATATATGTGTACATGCATATAAATATGTACTTAGGTTAAAAATATTTTGTCCAATAAAGATAGAAGAGGAAAATGATAATAGACAAGGACAGGCAATGGTAAAGAGAAGGGTATATTGGGAAAAACAATGGTCAGAAAAAGACTAACAATTTACAAAGAAAATAATACAGTCTGAGAGAGATTAACAGAAGAAAATGAGATTTAGGAAAATCAACTGTTAGAAAACATAGTTATTAAAATGAAAGGAACAAGATAACCTATAGAATAAAAGTTGATATCAGAATGGAGTGGAAATAAGAATTCTACATTATGTTGTATATAAGATACAAACCTGGGGCAAAACAACATGTGCAGATTTCAAAGAAAGGGTGTGAGTAGAATCCATTACATTTTTGAGTGGTGAAGTGAAGAAGACATAGATGAGTATCTTGAAATCAGATAAAGCTAAAGCAAAAATAGATTTAACTGAAATAAATTATTAGAGAAACTAAAGTTTGCTAAAAAAAAAGTATAATAAATAAAAATTTTACAAGTTTCTCTAATTAAGATCTTATTTTTCAATTATAAAAATAACTCAATAAAATTTTAAAAATAAGAACCATTTCCAATTGATAAATAGTTAATTAGTTATTATTTTTGATGGAGTTATGAACTTGTCTGTAACGAGCTGTCGTCTCTAGAAGCTGCTGGATCACTCTCTGGGAAGAGATCTGCTGTGTCTTCTACTCAAATCTCTCCGACAGATTCTTCTTCCTGTAACGAACCGTTGTCTCCAGGCAGTTGCTGTTAACTCTTGTCCAGAGAAGTGACTTCCCTTCCTGCAGAGAGCCCCGTCAAGCCTGATGCAATGCAGAGCCTTTTTTTTTTTTAATCTCTGGGAGTCCTCTCTTTTATTCTCCCAGAGAATGGGCGTGGGATAATGCAAGGGCTTCTGGGAAGAACCACCTCAGCCAATGAGCCTGCTCCTTCCATCAAGTCAACCTGAGTTCTCACCTTGTAATTGTCCAACCTGAATTCTCACCTTGTCACTATCCAGACAACCTGAGTTCTCACTTAGTAATCCTAACATCTCCCCCTTTCTTTTGATTTAGAACATAGGACAGTCATGACCTTGAAACATAAATCCATCAATATGGGAAGTATTACAGATAATTACATAAATGTCCTTGAAACATAAATCCATCAATATGGGAAGTATTACAGATAATTACATAAATTACATAAGCACATAGTAACATAGTAATGTAACACATGCTAGAAGTATATAACATAATCATAATCAAATAATCATAAATTGAAAATTTATAAATGTCCATAAGTCCATTGTCCATTAGTCTCATCTTGTGTGAGGAAGTCCAATGATTCCTGCTGGTTTTTAAAGTTCTTTAACAGTCTTCTTATTATCCATGCTCTTTCAGTGTCAGATGTTTCTTAGATCTTCTCCTTTATTTTGAGGTCTTTCTCTTTTTCTGTCTCTCTCTGATGGACAAGGCGAATATGACTCGTTGGCACCCATCTGATTCCTTCTCCTGCTGAAGAAATACAAGCAAACCCTCTCTCCCAGGCAGTTAACCTATCTAATTTCCTTCTATTTACCTGTCCAATATATTCCTGGATTTTGTTCATTGGAGTCAAAATCTAGGCGACTATCACTAGGTTGCTTATTAGGGGTATGTAACAATAAGCCTGATGCTACTACTTCTCCTGGTTGATAAATCACACGTTGTCTGCCTGTGTTAGTGACTGGGATATTAGATACATGTTCTCCAGTCTCCCACATCAGTGTATGGATGGACACTGTTTTGTAGGCACTCTCAGAAGGTGAAATGGTCAAGCCTACTGTGCCTGGAGGCAAAGGATCCATAGGCTCAACAGGAACAGATTTCACTTCTCCAGGGAGTATCTCGGTAGTCTCTACTGCACACAACTCTATTTTTCCTAATTTCAATCCCTTTCTTCCATCTGATTGCCTTTTGGCTGATTGATCGTGTCTTAAAATTCTCTGGATGTAACCTCGGCTGCCATCATGCCCCACTTGGGGGGCTGAAGCTGGGCCCCACCTGTCATTTCCCTGTGTCAATCTACATTCGGAGGCCCAGTGGAGGCCCTTGTGACATTTTGGACATGGAGTTTTAGGTCTTCTCTCACCCTGTCTTCTCACTGTATCTCCATATCTACACTGAGCTCTTAGATGCCCAATTTTTCCACATTGAAAACATCGCCGAGTTTCTCTAGAAGGCCCTTGCCAGGAGGGACCCTGTCTTTCCACATTCATCATTGTCCGGGTGTAAAAAGCATTTGTTCCCACTGTAGCACAGCGTCTTATGATCTCCTCTAAAGGAGCATCTTTGTCTAATCCCCATATAATTCTTTTGCAAATCTATTGGCATTTTCCTTAGCCAGATGTCTGGTCATTATTTCTGTAGCTGAATTTTCTCCAATAGTTCTTTTGACAGCAGTTTGCAAACGTCCCACAAAATCTGCAAAAGGTTCATTGGGACCTTGCTGTATTTTAGTGAAAGCCTCTCCACGATCTTTCTGTCCAGGAAGGACACCCCAAGCTTTTATTGCAGCCTTAGCAATTTGTTCATATATTGTCATGGTATAATTAATCTGTTCCGAATTCTCTCCATATTGACCTTCACCAGCTAAGTGCTCAAAAGTGAATTGTGTGTTAACTCCTATTTCCAAATTGCATCTGACTTGAATTTTACATAATTCATGAAATTCCGCAAGCCATAATAAATTTTCTCCAGGTTCCAGACATGTCCTTGCTATGGATTTCCAATCATTCGGGGTTAGGACTTCATAAGACAAACCATCTAGTAACATTTTGACATAAGCTGATGTAGCCCCATAAAGGGTACAACCTTTTTTCAAATCCTTAATTTTATTCAAATCTAAAGGTGCATATCTTCTCCTTTTTTTACCTACAGAGTCAATCTCTTCAATCACAGGATATGCATGTATAAAATCACTTATATCCTGTCCTTCTCTCTTAGCTTTAACCAATGCTTTTTCTAATCTTGTCATAGGCTTAGGCTTCTTCACAGGCAATTCTGTTTGTGTTTCTGCCTCTTCCCCTCTTTCTTCCTCCATCTCTGAAGGTGGGGTTGATGTGGGCCTGTCAATAATCTGTTCTCTAGGCAGGGTTGAAGCTTCTTCAAGAGAATCATACCATAATTCCTCATTTAAATCCTCTTGCTCTAGGGAAAGATCTTGATCTTTCCTTTTTTCCTCACACTTCCTCCTCTGTTCATTTTTAGAACTTTTCCTTCTACAACTTGCTTGATAGTTTAAGGCTAATTGAACTATGTTGTAGATATAAAATACTTCTGCAGAAATTGAACGAGGCCCATTTTTTGCTTGAAATTCTTTCATTTCATATCCCACTAGCTTCCATTTATCTACATCTATCTTTTCTTCCTCTAAGAACCAAGGGGATGTGCGTCTTAATGCAGCCAAGAGTTTAGCAATCTGTACCCAGGTTACAAGTAAACTCTGCTCCTCAATTATCTTGATTAAACTCTCTATAGTACCACTCCTGAATGGGGGTGGAGCTGAGGTTGCTTCTGGGGCTGGGCATGAGTCGGCTGAGGTCCAGGGATTGAATATAGCTAACATCTGCCCCATTTCAGCTATAAGAGATTCCTGGTTTAGCCCTTAACAAGTTAAGTTCCTTATTTATCTATTAGCACACTCACTTAATCTTTAACAAAGTTTCCTCGTTACTCACGGTTCTGGGTCAGAGAGACTGAGATCTAGATCGGAAGCTTTTCCACTGGAATCAGGACCGTGTCTGTCCCTGTTCGGGCGCCAAATTGTGAAGGTCTGGTCTAGCTCCTCTTGTCAGGATAAGCAAAAGTCCTTGCCCCACGTTGGGCGCCAATTGTAACGAGCTGTCGTCTCTAGAAGCTGCTGGATCACTCTCTGGGAAGAGATCTGCTGTGTCTTCTACTCAAATCTCTCCGACAGATTCTTCTTCCTGTAACGAACCGTTGTCTCCAGGCAGTTGCTGTTAACTCTTGTCCAGAGAAGTGACTTCCCTTCCTGCAGAGAGCCCCGTCAAGCCTGATGCAATGCAGAGTCTTTTTTTATCTCTGGGAGTCCTCTCTTTTATTCTCCCAGAGAATGGGCGTGGGATAATGCAAGGGCTTCTGGGAAGAACCACCTCAGCCAATGAGCCTGCTCCTTCCATCAAGTCAACCTGAGTTCTCACCTTGTAATTGTCCAACCTGAATTCTCACCTTGTCACTATCCAGACAACCCGAGTTCTCACTTAGTAATCCTAACACTTGTCTATCCATTATAAAGAATAATATAAACTATATCTAAAGGGTTATAAAACAGCATATTTTTTTTCCTCCACCAACTAGTAGGTATATATTCCAAAGAGATCAAAGAAAGAAAAAAAGTTCCTATGTGTACAAAAATATTTATAGCAGAGTTTTTTGTTGTTGTATTTTTGTTTTTTTTTTTTTTTGTGATGGCAAACATTTAGAAATCAAGGAGGTACTCATCAGTTTGACTACTGACCAAAAAAAAAAAAAATTGGCATATGTTTTTGATGAAATAAGATGTTGCTATTAGAAATTATAAGATAGTATTTCAGGAAAACAAACATAAAAATATGGCAAGACCCACATGAAATGAGGCAAAATACATTGAGAACTAAGAGATAATCATGCAATTGTGATGATGATCAACTGAGAAAAACTAATTAATTCGTTTAATGCTGGCATCCAAGGTAATTCTGAATGAGCCATGATGAAAAAGAACGCTCTTCCTCCAGAAAGACAAATGAAAAATACTGAAAGCAGAATGTAATATACTTTTCTTGCTTTATGTTTTTTTTTTCTTTTTAGTGATGACTAATAAGGAAATTTATTTAGCATAATTTTGAATGTATAATTTACATTCTCTTATTTATCACTCAGTGGGTAATATGGATGGGAGAAAAAGAAAGAAAATCTTGAAGTCAGTTTTTAAAAAGAAAAGCATGTTAAAAACAAATAAATCATATTTTAAAAGTTATTTTTAAGCCTCTACTGTCCTTGATTTTCAAAACTACAAAAAAAAGATTGCATTAGGTATATCATGAATAAAGGAGATCAGGAGATCTATGTTTAGTATAAATAAATTGTAAGTATATTGTGTTATGTCTGAAGTAAGAACAAAGCCATAGGAATGGGAGGGGAAAAAAAAAAAAAAAACAAACAAAAAAAACAAAAACAAAAACAAAAAACCTAGGATGATGTGAGTTGCATTTAAAAAAAATGATTAAAAGAAGAAGTATTATTAAACTAAATTCCTAATTGATCTATACAAAACATTTTGTTTTATATATACATATATATATATGAATTGGATAAATCCTTAAAAACTATATTACTGAAGGAGAAGCAAACTTCCTCAAGTGAGATTCAAAAAATACACCACTTTTTTAGCATCTCAAATAAATTGAAAATATGGAAACTATGGAAGAACTCATATTTATTTTTGGTTGATTACAAAACAGAACAGAATTTCAAATATTTGAACAAAATGCTGTACTAGTCTCCTTGTCATGTATCAAGGTCATTCTAGATTGTTTGGAAATTTAAGAATAATTAAATTAATATTTTAATTTTTTTTTAATTTTTTTTTATTATATATATATATATATATATATTTTATAATATTATCCCTTGTATTCATTTTTACAAATTACCCCCCCTCCCTTATTCCCTCCCCCCGACGACAGGCAATACCATACATTTTACATGTGTTACAATATAGTCTAAGTACAATACATGTGTGTGAATATCATTTTCTTGTTGCACAATAAACATTAGAATCCGAAGGTACATGCAACCTGGGCAGACAGATATTAGTGCTAACAATTTACATTCCCCTCCCAGTGTTTCTTCTCTGGGTGTATCTACCTCTGTCCATCATTGATCAACTGGAAGTGAGTTGGATCTTCTTTATGTTGAAGATTTCCACTTCCATCAGAATACATCCTCATACAGTATCGTTGTTGAAGTATACAGTGATCTTCTGGTTCTGCTCATTTCACTCAGCATCAGTTGATTTAAGTCTCTCCAACCCTCTCTGTATTCCTCCTGCTGGTCATTTCTTACTGAGCAATAATATTCCATAACTTTCATATACCACAATTTACCCAACCATTCTCCAACTGATGGACATCCATTCATCTTCCAGTTTCTAGCTACAACAAAAAGAGCTGCCACAAACATTTTGGCACATATATGTCTCTTTCCGCTCTTTAGTATTTCTTTGGGATATAATCCCAGTAGTAGCGCTGGTGGGTCAAAGGGTATGCACAGTTTGACAACTTCACGGGCATAATTCCAGATTGCTCTCCAGAATGGCTGGATTCTTTCACAACTCCACCAGCAATGTATTAGTGTCCCAATTTCCCCACATCCCCTCCAACATTTGTCATTATTTGTTCCTGTCATCTTAGCCAATCTGACAGGTGTGTAGTGGTATCTCAGAGTGGTCTTAATTTGCATTTCTCTGATCAGTAGTGACTTGGAACACTCTTTCATGTGAGTGGATATAGTTTCAATTTCTTCCTCTGAGAATTGTCTGTTCATATCCTTTGACCATTTATCAATTGGAGAATGGTTTGGTTTCTTATAAATTATGGTCAGTTCTCTATATATTTTGGAAATGAGACCTTTGTCAGAACCTTTGTTTTTAAAAATATTTTCCCAATTTGTTACTTCCCTTCTAATCTTGTTTGCATTAGTATTATTTGTACAGAAACTTTTTAGTTTGATGTAATCAAAATCTTCTATTTTGTGATCAATAATGATCTCTAGTTCTCCTCTGGTCATAAATTCCTTCCTCCTCCACAAGTCTGAGAAGTAGATTATCCTCTGTTCCTCTAATCTATTTATTATCTCCCTCTTTATGCCTAAATCATGGACCCATTTTGATCTTATCTTGGTATATGGTGTTAAGTGTGGATCCATATCTAATTTCTGCCATACTAATTTCCAGTTTTCCCAACAGTTTTTTCCGAATAATGAATTTTTATCCCTAATGTTGGAATCTTTGGGTTTGTCAAAGATTAGATTGCTATAGATGTACCCTTTTTTGTCCTTTGTATCTAATCTGTTCCACTGATCTACCGGTCTATTTCTTAGCCAATACCAAATGGTTTTGGTGACTGCTGCTATATAATATAGCTTTAGATCAGGTACACTTAGACCACCTTCCTCTGAGTTTTTTTTCATTAGTTCCCTTGCAATTCTTGACCTTTTATTCTTCCATATGAATTTTGTTGTTATTTTTTCTAGGTCATTAAAATAGTTTCTTGGGAGTCTGATTGGTATAGCACTAAATAAATAGATTAGTTTGGGGAGTATTGTCATCTTTATTATATTCGCTCGGCCTATCCAAGAGCACTGAATGTCTTTCCAATTATTTAAATCTGATTTTATTTTTGTGGCAAGTGTTTTGTAATTTTTCTCATATAATTCCTGACTTTTCTTTGGTAGATGGATTCCCAAATATTTTATACTCTCAACATTTGTTTGGAATGGAATTTCTCTTTGTATCTCTTGCTGTTGCATTTTGTTAGTGATATATAAAAATGCCGAGGATTTATGTGGATTTATTTTGTATCCTGCCACTTTGCTGAAATTTTGAATTATTTCTAGTAGCTTTTTAGCAGAGTCTTTGGGGTTCTCTAAGTATACCATCATGTCATCTGCAAAAAGTGATAGTTTAATTTCCTCATTTCCTACTCTAATTCCTTGAATCTCTTTCTCGGCTCTTATTGCCGAGGCTAGCGTTTCTAGTACTATATTGAATAGTAATGGTGATAGTGGGCAACCTTGTTTCACTCCTGATCTTACTGGGAAAGGTTGCAGTTTATTTCTATTGCATATTATGCTTACTGACGGTCTTAAATATATACTCCTGATTATTCTAAGGAATAATCCATTTATTCCTATACTCTCAAGAGTTTTTAGTAGGAATGGATGTTGGATTTTGTCAAATGCTTTTTCTGCATCTATTGAGATGATCATATGGTTCTTATTAATTTGATTATTAATATGGTCAATTATATTAATAGTTTTCCTAATATTAAACCAGCCCTGCATTCCTGGAATAAATCCTACTTGATCATAGTGTATTATCTTGTAGATGATTTTCTGAAGTCTTTTTGCTAATATCTTATTTAAGATTTTAGCATCAATATTCATTAAGGAGATTGGTCTATAATTTTCTTTCTCAGTTTTCGATCTACCAGGTTTAGGTATCAGTACCATGTCTGTGTCATAAAAGGAATTTGGTAGGACTCCTTCATCCCCTATTTTTTCAAATAATTTATATAACATTGGGGCTAATTGTTCTTTAAATGTTTGGTAGAATTCACATGTGAATCCATCTGGCCCTGGGGATTTTTTCCTGGGGAGTTGATTAATAGCTTGTTCTATTTCTTTTTCTGAAATGGGACTATTTAAGCAATTTATCTCCTCCTCTGTTCATCTAGGGAGCCTATATTTTTGGAGGAAGTCATCCATTTCACTTAAGTTATCAAATTTATTGGCATAAAGTTGGGCAAAGTAACTCCTTATTATTTCTCTAATTTCCTCTTCATTGGTGGAAAGATCCCCCTTTTCATTTGTAAGACTATCAATTTGATTTTCCTCTTTCTTTTTTTTGATCAAATTTACCAAAGGTTTATCTATTTTATTGGCTTTTTCATAAAACCAACTCTTGGTTTTATTTATTAATTCAATAGTTTTTTTTACTTTCAATTTTATTGATTTCTCCTTTTAATTTTTGTATTTCGAGTTTAATTTTTGGTTGGGGGTTTATAATTTGGTCTTTTTCTAGCCTTTTAAGTTGTAAGCCCAATTCGTTAATCTTCTCTTTCTCAATTTTCTTCAAATAAGCCTCTAAAGATATAAAATTTCCCCTTATTACCGCTTTAGCTGCATCCCAAAGATTTTGATATGATGTCTCATCATTATCATTATCTTGGGTGAAATTGTTAATTGTTTCTATAATTTGCTCTTTCACCCAGTCATTCTTTAAGATGAGATTATTCAGTTTCCAATTACTTTTTGGTCTATTTACCCCTAACTTTTTACTGAATGTAGCTTTTATTGCATTGTGATCTGAGAAGAAGGCATTTATTATTTCTGCCTTCCTACATTTAATTTTGAGATCTTTATGTCCTAGTATATGGTCAATTTTTGTATAGGATCCATGAACTGCTGAGAAGAAAGTATATTCCTTCCTATTGCCATTCAGTTTTCTCCAAAGGTCTATCATACCTAGTTTTTCTAATGTTCTATTTACTTTTTTAATTTCTTTCTTGTTTGTTTTGTGGTTTGATTTGTCTAAATCTGAGAGTGCAAGGTTGAGATCTCCCACTATTATAGTTTTACTGTCTATTTCTTCTTGCAGTTCTCTTAACTTTTCCTTTAGAAAGTTAGATGCTATACCACTTGGTGCATATATGTTTAGTATTGATATGGCTTCATTATTTATGCTACCTTTCAGCAGGATATAGTTTCCTTCCTTATCTTTTTTAACGAGATCTACTTCTGCTTTTGCTTGATCTGAGATAAGGATAGCTACCCCTGCTTTTTTGGCTTTACCTGAAGCATAATAGGCTCTGTTCCAACCTTTTACCTTTACTCTGTATGTATCTCCCTGCTTTAAGTGTGTTTCCTGTAGGCAACATATTGTAGGGTTCTGCTTTTTGATCCAATCTACTATCCGTCTCCGTTTGATGGGATCGTTCATCCCATTTACATTTACAGTTAAAATTACTAATTCTGTATTTCCTGCCATCGTATTATCCCCAGATTATGCTTTTTTCCCTTGACCCCCCTGATCCCCCTCCCCGATATTTAATTTACAGACCCCCCTTGTGACGCGCAACCCTCCCTCTTTTTTTTTTTTTTTTTTTTTTTTTTTAGGATCCCTCCCCCCTCCCTCCAAGTCCCTTCACTTATTCCCCTTTTCCTTTTCCCTTTTCCTCTCCCCCCTTTTAATGAGGTGAGAGAAAATTCTCTGAAAAACAAATATGTTAATTATTTACTCTTTGAGCCTCTTCTGATGAGAGTAAGATTCACACAATGATTCTCCCCCTCACTAAGTTCCCTCAGATATGGTGTATTTTCTATGTCTCTTCCTGGGATGTAGTTTGCCTCTTTTTATCACTCCTTCCCCTTTTTCTGAACCGACCTCCTTTCCTTTACTACACCCCCCTTTTTTTCTTTTATATCAGTAAAATCAAATTATCCTTGAGTATTTTTTATATACCCACAACAGAGTTACAGTTCTCAAGGGTTCTGTGTACCTTTTTCTGTTTCTCTTCAGTCTTGTGGATGTAGATCAAATTTTTTGTTTAAGTCTGGTTTTTTTCTTAGAAACATATAGAATTCCTCTGTTTCATTGAATGACCATCTTCTTCCGTGGAAAAAGATGCTAAACTTAGCTGGGTAGTTCATTCTTGGTTGCAGTCCTTGATCTTTTGCCTTACGGAATATCAGGTTCCAGGCCCTTCTATCTTTTAATGTGGAGGCAGCCAGATCTTGGGTGACCCTTATTGTGGCACCTTGGTATTTAAATTGTTTTTTTCTAGCTGCTTGCAGGATTTTCTCCTTTGTGTGGTAATTCTGCAGCTTAGCCACAATATTCCGTGGTGTTCTTTTTTTAGGGTCTATTTCAGAAGGAGTTCGATGAATTCTTTCCACATCTACTTTCCCTTCTGTTTCTATTATCTCTGGACAGTTCTCTTTGATAATTTCCTCTAAAATAGAATCTAGGCTCTTTTTTTGGTCATAGTTTTCTGGAAGTCCAATAATCCGCAGATTATCTCTCCTAGATCTATTTTCCAGATCTATAGATTTTCCCAGTAAGTATTTGACGTTGTTCTCCAGCTTCTCATTTTTTTTGTTTTGTTTGACTGATTCTTGGGTTCTCTGTGAATCATTCATTTCTATTTGTTCCATCCTGACTTTTAAGGAGTTATTTTCTTCTTTCACAGTTTTTAGTTCTTTTTGTAAATGCCCAATTTCGTTTTTAAATGAATTATTTTGCTCTATTGAATTTTTTTCCATTTCCCTAATTTTTTTTTTTTGAGAATTATTTTCTTTTTCCAATTCAGAAATTCTATTTTCTTGAGACTTTTTTATCTTTTCCAATTCAGAAATCCTACTTTCCTGTGTTTTTTCAACCTTTTCTAATTCACTAATTTTGTTTCCCTGCATCTCCTGTGAATTCTTTATTTTTTCCAACTCCAATTTCAGGACGTTGTTATTCTCTATCATAACTTCCCTTTCCTTGCCCCATTTTTCTTCGATCTCCCTCAATTTCTTAAGAGCTTCTTCTAGGAGAGAGTTATGTGATGGGGGGCAGGAATCGTTCCCCTTTAGGTTGTTATCTTCTGAATCTTTGCTGTTAACTTCCTCGGGGTTGGGTACCCGCTCTTTCTCTGTATAGAAGGAATCTATAGTTTTTCTAGCTTTTTTGCTCATACTTAAAAAATGTTTTGGGGTCTGTCCCTGGGGTAGGAAATTATTTACTTCTTTACCAGCTTCCTCCCAGACTGGATGGATGCAGCGGCCCCTGCGCCCGCGCTAAGAGAGAGCTCTGGGAGAGAGTTCCCCACCCCCTCCCTGGAAGCGCCTCAGAGGTGATTAGCACTGCTGCGCTTTGAGGGCGTAGAATAGTGAAGACAGCAAGAAGCTCAGCATATGTGTCCGGGTGGGGAGTGGATGTCTGCAGCAGGTGACGTGAGAAGCCCCTGCGCTCAAACTGGAAGTGTCTGCCAGAAACCGCGGTCCCTAGTTCAAAGGTTCCGCTTCTCTGGGACTTCCTGGAGCTGAGTTCCACTCCCTCCAGCTAAGCTAGGCCATGTGTGTTGCCTTGGGCCGTATCCACCCACTTGTCAGTCTCTTAACTATTCTCAGGAGGTAGCTGAGGCCACACCCCCTGGTGCCGAGTCTGCAGAGTCACCCCCAGGGTGGGGGAGGGGGGGAAATCTAATCTGAGTTTTAAAATATTTTGGCTTTCTCTTCTGAACTGCTAAATAATTAGCAGAGAAGAGCTAACAGCCTGTGCCAGATTCCTTTACCTCAGTGGCTTCTCTGATCCCAGAGCCCCTCCCAGCGCAATGGGCGCCGTGTGCCCCTACCCCACCGTCTGTGCTGGTCTCTCTTATTCCTCCCCTGAGAACTGACCTTTCCTGTTGAAACTCCAGATTCTCTTCAGCTGGTAAGTCGTGCTTCCAGTCCTTGTGGTATCTATCAGTCCTGAGCTAATTTTGAGACTTAATTTATCTAATTGGTTGTGAGGGAATGAGGACGTTCACTGAGTAGTGTGTTTCTTCTCCGCCATCTTGGCTCCGCCAATTAATATTTTAATTTAAAGATTTTTTTTTAAATTAAAGAATAATTCATTAACAGCAATGAAAATTAGGCTTTCATAAGGCATTAGATAAGGAAGCAATAGTATAAATCTTCAGGTTTAATCCCCTTGTTTTGCAGATAAGGTTCTGTGTCTTATTTTTGGAATAAATGTTCCATTGGGGGGGAAAATGTTTCATCTAATCTTTTCCCCCCTTTCACCCTTTCTCACAACTTTATTATACTCGTTAATTCTGTACTTTTTTTTTTTTTAATTTTGAGGTTTCCCTAGCCAACATTTTTAGCCTTGATTGAATAGTCATTCTTTCCCCCAAACATACTGATCAAGAAAGAGTTGTTGGACTACTCTTTGTTCCTAATTGTTTCTTCCAAAACTATACCTAGACTATCCTTACTTTCTTTTAAGAGGATCATTTTATTAATCTTTACCATACTATCAAGATTTTGATGGCTTTTTCCTACTGACTTTAACAATATTCTCCTCAATTACACATCATTTTAATAACTCAATCACATTCTTTTCCTCTCTTACCAAATCCTATAGTCATAAATGAAGGCATCAATACGTACATTATTACTTCTTAAAACAGAATAACAGTTTACTTCCTCAACTTCCTCATTTCTCATGATCTCACTACACTTTTGCTATATGCTCTTTTTCTCCTATTACCCACAAGGGTTTCACTGATATATTTGGCAATTCCAAAACCTCATTTTTCTGATCAAATTATTATGATTTCATCTCTTTCTATGCCTTGAAGCTCTTAATTCTGCTTTTTATACTAACCTCGATCTTCAATCTATGTATTCCTCATTACATCATTCTTATAATGTTCTTATTAACTTTTCCATCTTTTCATTAGGTAGGCCAACCTAACTCAATATTTTCTTCTTTAATTAAGTCCCCTTTCCTCATATCGATCTTTCTTCTATCAAGTTTGGCCTTGAAAAATTCCCTCCATTACATAGCTTCACTCCTATTCATGTGCTACTGAACAAAAGTAGACCAAATTATGAAAATGTGTTGACTAAGAACAATACAAATATGTATCATTTAACACCTCCCTAATCAATTTATTATCCCATTAACTATAGTACCTTTCCCAAATATTTTTATCTCTTCTCCTTAGTTTTCAAGACACTACTCTTCTCCTACCTTTCAACTGCTCTTCATTATGTGTTGTTGCACTTTAATTCAAGTCATATCACTAGCATTGCTTGCTTTCCCTCTAATATTTTTGTGGGATTTCTTCTTTTCCCCCCTCATCCTATTTTACTGGAAAATCTTATTAGCTCCTATGGATTCAATTGTCATCTTGATGTCAATGATTCTCAAACCTTCTCATTTTGCCTTATCTAACAACTACTTTTCATTCTCACATCTCTAGACATGTTAGACATTTAATTGAATGCCTCCTAGACATGTGAAATTAACAAGCCTACTGTATTTATCCTTTACCTTGTTGATCAATTTTCATACACAAAAAACACTGATGTCAGATAAAGAAGTTCATACACTAGTTTAACTAGTTCTTTGAGGAAACTGGGACTAATATATTTCAATTTCATTTTAGAAGTGCTATAACTATTTAAAGAGACTTATTAAGAATCTGAAAAAATACTTAAAATGCTATTCTTCCTGAATCCTACTTCTTTTCCAAACATCCAGCAGTCAAATGGCTAAAGAAAGTGATGTTCATAAAGTCACTGAACAAAGGAAGTGCTACTGAATATAAAATTGGTATTTGGAAAGCAGTTCCAGAAATCCTGATTTCAATGACAAAAGGACTTTGATGGCTTTGATACAGAGATCTATCCCAGCTAAGTAAGTATTCTTCAAGAAGTTCTATCATATCCCAAAAGTTATATCATCAATAAAAAAAATATTTAAAAGATTAATTCTAAAAAAGATAGTAGTTGTGAAAAAGGGAGTCATGAATTCCTTACCTTTGATTAGAAGAAGAAGTTAATCAAAAAGAAAGCATGAGGTGCGAAGAGAGGAAAAGTAGATTCAGGAAGTGTCTTCATGTGTCTTCGTCTTGGAAGTTTAATGCTAACATCAGCATACTCATTTCTGGGATGAGAAAGGAGGTACAAAAAAGAACAAGGAAAATGGATAAGGATAAGCTTTCTTTTATTTTATAATCTGAATGAGGTTTGCTGTGGAAATAGAGACAGAGGGTAAATGAACTATTCTCACACTGCCTCAAGAAAGAAAAGAAAAGGCAAGATAAAATGTATATATGATGAAAAAAGAACTTTGTTTCTCCCTGTGGGGGACTGTGATGCGTTGTTTGTCAAAATAAATAAGTTGCATCTGTAGACTACTATACAGGGAAGATACATAAGAGACAAAGTGACAACAAAATGTTTTCAATCAAGTCAGCCATGGTAATCCTCCAGAAACAAATGGTCCTAATAAGAGGAAAAATACTATTCTAATACACAGTCCATCTTTTTGAGGATAAATGAAAGACTTTATTGGGTCACTCAGATATCATATGATCAATAACTTGGTCATTTATTTTTCATCTTGTTTGCCTTTGCAAACATAATGCCAACAAAAACAAGAAAACTTGAACACACAAAAACAAAGACTGATTGTTTTTGTACACTGATTTTCACACAAAACCTACAAATCAAAATTTATAATGAATCAAACAGTGTTTTACAATAGAAGTGTAAAGGGGAGGAATAATAACAGCAGTAATAATAAAAGCTTTTTATAAACCTATATTTGTGTCAGGCAATATATCGTTATTTATATTTTTCTACTTAATTCTTACCATACTGATGAAGCACTAGTTTGAGAATGTGGTTCAGAATATGAAAAATTCACAAAGACATTCTCATAGCAAAAAGGAGCACTTTATTTTTTTAAAAGGCACATGGGCTAACCAAAAGGGGTTCAGAAATAACCAAAAATGAATAAGCACTACTTAAAAGTCAGAAGCAGAGAGAAAGAGAGGAAAAAAAGAGTAGGATCCAGAGATTTAAGGAGAGTCTTGGGGCGATTGTAAACTCACATATATGATGAAGTGCACCAGATCAGGAGGAGGTAAAAGCTCTTAACATATGCACACATCCCTTAGGGTCCTTGAAAGTAAGTAGTGCACATTATTTGGGTTCAGTTGCAAGGTAGCAGTCTAAACTGCTGAATGACAAACCAGACATCCTTCATGGAAAGCTTAGTGGAAAAAAGATATCAGGCCCTACTCCTTTTCTTCTTCATACATCCTCCCTGCATTACTTCCAGTAGTGACATTGCTAAAGTGACTACTTATTCCCAAGACTAGATAGCCTGGAGGCTTTTTTATAGTCAGTTTTTATTTACCAGATATATGCATGGGTAATTTTACAGCACTGACAATTGCCAAACCTTTTGTTCTAATTTTTCCCCTCCTTTCCCCCCAGCCCAGATGGCAGGTTGACCAATACATGTTAAATTTGTTAGAGTATAAATTAAACACAATATATGTATACATTTCTAAACAGATATTCAGCTGTATACAAAGATTCACACTTTGAAATATTGTACAATTAGCCTATGAAAGAAATCCAAAATGCAGGTGGACAAAATTAGAGGGATTGGGAATTTTATGTAGTGGTAAATAATCATCTCCTAGAGTTCTTTTGCTGGGTGTAGTTGGTTCACTTCATTACTGCTCTATTGGATTTGGTTCATCTCGTTGTTGAAAATGGCCACATCCATCAGAATGGATCATTATATAGTATAGTATATAGTATTATATACTATTATATAGTATAGTACTATTATATAGTATATAGTATAGTATAGTATAGTATAGTATAGTATATATATATAGTATTGTTGAAGTATACAATGATCTCCTGGTCCTGCCCATTTTACTCAGCATCAGTTCATGTAAGTATCTCCAGGCCTTTCTGAATTCATCCTGTTGGTCATTTCTTACAGAACAATAATATTCCATAATATTCATATACAACAATTTATTCAGCCAATCTCCAGTTGATGGGCATTCTCTCAGTTTTCAGTTTCTGGCCACAACAAGGAGGGCTGCTACAAACATTTTTGCACATGCAGGTCCCTTTCCCTTCTTTAAGATCTCTTTGGGATACAAACCCAGTAGCAACACTGTTGGGTCAAAGGGTATGCACAGTTTGATAACTTTTTGAGCATAGTTCCCAATTGCTCTCCAGAATATCTGGATATATTCACAATTCCACCAACAATATATCCATGTCCCTGTTTTCCCACATCCCCTCCAACATTCTGCATTACCTTTCCATGTCATTCTAGCAAATCTGATGGGAGTGTAGTGGAATCTCATATTTGTCTGAATTTACATTTCTCTGATTAATAATAACTTGAAGCATCTTTACATATGACTAGAAATAGTTTCAATAACTTCATCTGAGAATTGTCTGTTCATATCCTTTGACCATTTATCAATTGAAGATTGGTTTGATTTCTTATAAATTAGAGTTAATTCTCTATATATTTTGGAAATGAGGCCTTTATCTGAACCTTTGACTGTAAAAAATGTTCCCTAGTTTATTGTTTCCCTTCTAATCTTATCGGCATTAGTTTTGTTTGCACAAAAAATTTTCAATTTGATATAATCAAAGTTTTCTACTTTGTGATCAATAATGATCTCTAGTTCTTCTTTGGACATAAATTCCTTCCTCTTCCACAGGTCTGAGTGGTAAACTATCCTATGTTCCTCTAATTTATTTATAATCTCATTCTTTATTCCTAGGTCATGAACCCATTTTGACCTGACCTTGGTGTACAGGGTTAAGTGTGGGTCAATGCCTAGTTTCTGCCATATTATTTTACAATGTTCCCAGCAATTTTTGTCAAACATTGAGTGCTTATCCCAAAGGCTGGGGTCCTTGGGTTTGTCAAACACTAGGTTATTAGAGTTATTGACTGTTTTGTCCTTTGGACCTAACCTATTCCACTGATCAACTAGTCTATTTCTTAACCAATACCAAATGGTTTTTGTAACTGCTGCATTATAATATAATTTTAGATCTGTTATAGCTAGGCCACATTCATTTGATTGTTTGTTTTGTTTTTTTTTTCCTTAATTCCCTTGAAATTATTGACCTTTTGTTTTTCCATATGAACTTTGATGTTATTTTTCTAGGTCATTAAAATAGTGTCTTGGGAGTCTGATTGATATAGCACTAAATTAATAGAGTAGGTTAGGTAGTATTGTCATGTTTACTATATTTCCTTGCCCTATCCAAGAGCATCTAATATTTTTCCAATTGGTTAGATTAGACTCAATTTGTTTTGGAAAGTGTTTTGTAGTTTTGCTCATATAGTTTCTGATTTTCCCTTGGCAGATAGATTCCTAAATATTTTATACTTATAATTACTTATAAAGTAGTTACTTTAAATGAAATTTCTCTTTGTAACTCTAACTGTTGGATTTTGTTAGTAACATATAAGAATACTGATGATTTATGTGGGTGCATTTTGTATCCTGCAACTTTGATAAAGTTGTGGATTATTTCTAATACTTTTTTAGTTGAATCTTTGGGGTTCTCTATGTATACCATCATATCATCTGGAAAGAGTGATAATTTAAGTTCCTCATTGCCTGCTCTAATTGTTTTAATCTCTTTCTTTGCTCTTATTGCTAAAGCTAGCATTTCTAATACAATATTGAATAGTAATGGCGATAGTGGACAACCTTGTTTCACCCCTGATCTTAATGGGAATGGTTGCAATAATTCCCCATTATATATGATGCTTATTGATGGTTTTATATAGATGCTACTGATTATTTTAAGGAAAAAAAACATTTATTCCTATATTCTCAAGTATGTTTTTTTTTTTTCTTTTTTAATAGAAATGGCTGTTGGATTTTATCTAATGCTTTTTCTACATCTGTTGAGATGATCATATGATTTTTGTTGATTTGGTTATTAATGGGCAATTATACTGATAGTTTTTTTTAAATATTGAACTAGCCCTTCATTCCTGGTATAAATGCTATTTGATCATATTGTATTATCCTGGAGATGATTTTCTGTACACTTTTTGCTAATATCTTATTTAATATTTTAGCATCAATATTCTTTAGGGAGATTGGTCTATAGTTTTCTTTCTCCATATTCAACCAACCTGATTTTGGTGTCAGTACCATGTCTGTGTCATAAAAGGAATTTGGTAGGACTCCTTCATTCCCTATTTTTAAAAATAGTTTATATAACATTGGAGCTAATTGTTCTTTGAATGTTTGGTATAATTCACCTATGTGTCCATATGATCCTCGGGATTTTTTCTTAGGGAATTGATTAATAGCTTATTCTATTTCTTTTTCTAAAATGGGACTATTTAAGCAATTTATTTCCTCCTCTGTTAATCTGGAAACCTATGTTTTTGGAGGTAGTCATCCATTTCACTTAGGTTATCAAATTTATTGGCATAATGTTGAGCAATGTAACTTCTTATTATTTATCTAATCTCATCCTCATTGGTGGACAGTTCCCCGTTTTCATTTTTTTTAATTTTTTTATTAATTTTTATAATTATAACATTTTCTTTGACAGTACATATGCATCAATAATTTTTTACAACATTACTTCAAGTGAAGTAAAAAAAGCAGTGGTAGCCATCCTTATCTCAGATCAAGCAAAAGCAAAAATTGATCTAATCAAAAGAGATAAGGAAGGAAACTATATCTTGCTAAAGGGTAGTATAGACAATGAAGCCATATCAATACTAAAAATATATGCACCAAGTGGTATAGCATCTATCTTCCTAAGGAGAAGTTAAGAGAGTTGCAAGAAGAAATAGACAGCAAAACTATAACAGTGGGAGATCTCAACCTTGCACTCTCAGATTTAGACAAATCAAACCACAAAACAAACAAGAAAGAGGTAAATCGAATATTAGGAAAATTAGGTATGATAGAACTTTGGAGAAAATTGAATGGTGACAGAAAGATGTATACTTTCTTCTCAGCAGTTCATGGAACCTATACAAAAACTGACCATATATTAGGACATAAAGATCTCAAAATTAAATGCAGAAAGGCAGAAATAGTAAAGGCTTTCTTTTCAGATCATGATGCAATAAAAACTATATTCACCAAAAAGTTAGGGGCAAATAGATCAAAAAGTAATTGGAAGCTAAATAATCTCATCTTAAAGAATGATTCAGTCAAACAGCAAATTATAGACACAATTAATAATTTCACTCAAAATAATGGTAGATATATTCCCAAATATTTTATACTATCATCCGTTATTTTGAATGGTATTTCTCTTTGAATCTCTTGCTGGTGTTTGCCTGGGGGTTTTTAATTTGTTCCTTTTCTAGCAATTTTAGTTGTAAGCCTAATTTGTTGGCCCTCTCTTTCTCTATTTTATGCAAGTAGGCCTGTAGAGATATAAAACTTCCCCTTATTACTGCTTTGGCTGTATCCCACACATTTTGTTATGATGTCTCATTATTGTCATTTTCTTGGGTGAAGTTATTAATTATGTCTATGATTTGCTGTTTTACTGTTTTACCCAATCATTCTTTAGTATATGATCATTTAGTTTCCAATTATTTTTGGTCCATTTCCCCCTGGCTTTTTATTAAATGTAATTTTGATTGCATTGTGGTCTGAAAAGGATGCATTTACTATTTCTGCCTTACTGCATTTGATTTTGAGGTTTTTATGCCCTAGTATATGATCAATTTTTGTATAGGTTCCATGTACTGCTCAGAAGAAAGTGTACTCCTTTCTGTCTCCATTTAGTTTTTGCCAAAGATCCATCATATCAAACTTTTTCTAGTATTCTATTTACCTCTTTGACTTCTTTCATATTTATTTTGTGGTTTGAGTTATCTAATTCTGAGAGTGCAAGGTTGAGATCTCCAATTATTATAGTTTTGCTGTCTATTTCTTTTTTCAGCTGTCTTAATTTCTCTTTTAAGAATTTAGATGCGATGGGGCGGAGCCAAGATGGCGGAGAAGAAACACACGACTCAGTGAACGTCCTCACTCCCTCACAACCAATTAGATAAATTAAGTCTCAAAATTAGCTCAGGACTGATAGATACCACAAGGACTGGAAGCACCACTTACCAGCTGAAGAGAATCTGGAGTTTCAACAGGAAAGGTCAGTTCTCAGGGGAGGAATAAGAAAGACCAGCACAGACGGTGGGGTAGGGGCACACTGCGCCCATTGCGCTGGGAAGGGCTCTGGGATCAGAGAAGCCACTGAGGTAAAGGAATCTGGCACAGGCTGTTAGCTCTTCTCTGCTAATTATTTAGCAGTTCAGAAGAGAAAGCCAAAATATTTTAAAACTCAGATTAGATTTTCCCCGATCCTGGGGGGTGACTCAGCAAATCTCTTGGCACCAGGGGGTGTGGCCACAGCTACCTCCTGAGAATAGTTAAGAGACTGACAAGTGGGTGGATACGGCCCAAGGCAACACACACTGCCTAGCTTAGCTGGAGGGAGTGGAACTCAGCTCCAGGAAGTCCCAGAGAAGCGGAACCTTTGAACTAGGGACCGCGGTTTCTGGCAGACACTTCCAGTTTGAGCACAGGGGCTTCTCACGTCACCTGCTGCAGACATCCACTCCCCACCCGGACACATACACTGGGCTTCCTACAGTCTTCACTATTCTACGCCCTCGAAGCACAGTAGTGCTAATCACCTCTGAGGCACTTCCAGGGAGGGGGTGGGAAACTCTCTCCCAGAGCTCTATCTTAGCTCCGGCGCAGGGGCCGCTGCATCCATCCGGTCTGGGAGGAAGCTGGTAAAGAAGTAAATAATTTCCTACCCCAGGGACAGACCGCAAAACATTTTTTAAGTATGAGCAAAAAAGCTAGAAAAACTATAGATTCCTTCTATACAGAGAAAGAGCGGGTACCCAACCCCGAGGAAGTTAACAGCAAAGATTCAGAAGATAACAACCTAAAGGGGAACGATTCCTGCCCCCCATCACATAACTCTCTCCTAGAAGAAGCTCTTAAAAAATTGAGGGAGATCGAAGAAAAATGGAGAAAAGAAAGGGAAGTTATGATAGAGAGTAACAACGTCCTGAAATTGGAGTTGGAAAAAATAAAGAATTCACAGGAGATGCAGGGAAACAAAATTAGTGAATTAGAAAAGGTTAAAAAAACACAGGAAAGTAGGATTTCTGAATTGGAAAAGATAAAAAAGTCTCAAGAAAATAGAATTTCTGAATTGGAAAAAGAAAATAATTCTCAAAAAAAAAAATTAGGGAAATGGAAAAAAATTCAATAGAGCAAAATAATTCATTTAAAAACGAAATTGGGCATTTACAAAAAGAACTAAAAACTGTGAAAGAAGAAAATAACTCCTTAAAAGTCAGGATGGAACAAATAGAAATGAATGATTCACAGAGAACCCAAGAATCAGTCAAACAAAACAAAAAAAATGAGAAGCTGGAGAACAACGTCAAATACTTACTGGGAAAATCTATAGACCTGGAAAATAGATCTAGGAGAGATAATCTGCGGATTATTGGACTTCCAGAAAACTATGACCAAAAAAAGAGCCTAGATTCTATTTTAGAGGAAATTATCAAAGAGAACTGTCCAGAGATAATAGAAACAGAAGGGAAAGTAGATGTGGAAAGAATTCATCGAACTCCTTCTGAAATAGACCCTAAAAAAAGAACACAACGGAATATTGTGGCTAAGCTGCAGAATTACCACACAAAGGAGAAAATCCTGCAAGCAGCTAGAAAAAAACAATTTAAATACCAAGGTGCCACAATAAGGGTCACCCAAGATCTGGCTGCCTCCACATTAAAAGATAGAAGGGCCTGGAACCTGATATTCCCGAAAGGCAAAAGATCAAGGACTGCAACCAAGAATGAACTACCCAGCTAAGTTTAGCATCTTTTTCCATGGAAGAAGATGGTCATTCAATGAAACAGAGGAATTCTATATGTTTCTAAGAAAAAAACCAGACTTAAACAAAAAATTTGATCTACATCCACAAGACTGAAGAGAAACAGAAAAAGGTACACAGAACCCTTGAGAACTGTAACTCTGTTGTGGGTATATAAAAAATACTCAAGGATAATTTGATTTTACTGTTATAAAAGAAAAAAAGGGGGGTGTAGTAAAGGGAAGGAGGTCGGTTCAGAAAAAGGGGAAGGAGTGATAAAAAGAGGGAAACTACATCCCAGGAAGAGACATAGAAAATACACCATATCTGAGGGAACTTAGTGAGGGGGAGAATCATTGTGTGAATCTTACTCTCATCAGAAGAGGCTCAAAGAGTAAATAATTAACATATTTGTTTTTCAGAGAATTTTCTCTCACCTCATTAAAAGGGGGGAGAGGAAAAGGGAAAAGGAAAAGGAGAATAAGTGAAGGGACTTGGAGGGAGGAGGGAGGGATCCTAAAAAAAAAAAAAGAGGGAGGGTTGCGCGTCACAAGGGGGGTCTGTAAATTAAATATCGGGGAGGGGGATCAGGGGGGTCAAGGGGAAAAAAGCATAATCTGGGGATAATACGATGGCAGGAAATACAGAATTAGTAATTTTAACTGTAAATGTAAATGGGATGAACGATCCCATCAAACAGAGACGGATAGTAGATTGGATCAAAAAGCAGAACCCTACAATATGTTGCCTACAGGAAACACACTTAAAGCAGGGAGATACATACAGAGTAAAGGTAAAAGGTTGGAACAGAGCCTATTATGCTTCAGGTAAAGCCAAAAAAGCAGGGGTAGCTATCCTTATCTCAGATCAAGCAAAAGCAGAAGTAGATCTCGTTAAAAAAGATAAGGAAGGAAACTATATCCTGCTGAAAGGTAGCATAAATAATGAAGCCATATCAATACTAAACATATATGCACCAAGTGGTATAGCATCTAACTTTCTAAGGGAAATGTTAAGAGAACTGCAAGAAGAAATAGACAGTAAAACTATAATAGTGGGAGATCTCAACCTTGCACTCTCAGATTTAGACAAATCAAACCACAAAACAAACAAGAAAGAAATTAAAAAAGTAAATAGAACATTAGAAAAACTAGGTATGATAGACCTTTGGAGAAAACTGAATGGCAATAGGAAGGAATATACTTTCTTCTCAGCAGTCCATGGATCCTATACAAAAATTTTCCATGTACTAGGACATAAAGATCTCAAAATTAAATGTAGGAAGGCAGAAATAATAAATGCCTTCTTCTCAGATCACAATGCAATAAAAGCTACATTCAGTAAAAAGTTAGGGGTAAATAGACCAAAAAGTAATTGGAAACTGAATAATCTCATCTTAAAGAATGACTGGGTGAAAGAGCAAATTATAGAAACAATTAACAATTTCACCCAAGATAATGATAATGATGAGACATCATATCAAAATCTTTGGGATGCAGCTAAAGCGGTAATAAGGGGAAATTTTATATCTTTAGAGGCTTATTTGAAGAAAATTGAGAAAGAGAAGATTAACGAATTGGGCTTACAACTTAAAAGGCTAGAAAAAGACCAAATTATAAACCCCCAACCAAAAATTAAACTCGAAATACAAAAATTAAAAGGAGAAATCAATAAAATTGAAAGTAAAAAAACCATTGAATTAATAAATAAAACCAAGAGTTGGTTTTATGAAAAAGCCAATAAAATAGATAAACCTTTGGTAAATTTGATCAAAAAAAAGAAAGAGGAAAATCAAATTGATAGTCTTACAAATGAAAAGGGGGATCTTTCCACCAATGAAGAGGAAATTAGAGAAATAATAAGGAGTTACTTTGCCCAACTTTATGCCAATAAATTTGATAACTTAAGTGAAATGGATGACTTCCTCCAAAAATATAGGCTCCCTAGATGAACAGAGGAGGAGATAAATTGCTTAAATAGTCCCATTTCAGAAAAAGAAATAGAACAAGCTATTAATCAACTCCCCAGGAAAAAATCCCCAGGGCCAGATGGATTCACATGTGAATTCTACCAAACATTTAAAGAACAATTAGCCCCAATGTTATATAAATTATTTGAAAAAATAGGGGATGAAGGAGTCCTACCAAATTCCTTTTATGACACAGACATGGTACTGATACCTAAACCTGGTAGATCGAAAACTGAGAAAGAAAATTATAGACCAATCTCCTTAATGAATATTGATGCTAAAATCTTAAATAAGATATTAGCAAAAAGACTTCAGAAAATCATCTCCAAGATAATACACTATGATCAAGTAGGATTTATTCCAGGAATGCAGGGCGGGTTTAATATTAGGAAAACTATTAATATAATTGACCATATTAATAATCAAATTAATAAGAACCATATGATCATCTCAATAGATGCAGAAAAAGCATTTGACAAAATCCAACATCCATTCCTACTAAAAACTCTTGAGAGTATAGGAATAAATGGATTATTCCTTAGAATAATCAGGAGTATATATTTAAGACCGTCAGTAAGCATAATATGCAATAGAAATAAACTGCAACCTTTCCCAGTAAGATCAGGAGTGAAACAAGGTTGCCCACTATCACCATTACTATTCAATATAGTACTAGAAACGCTAGCCTCGGCAATAAGAGCCGAGAAAGAGATTCAAGGAATTAGAGTAGGAAATGAGGAAATTAAACT